>NC_137199.1:17033981-17256481 GCF_960531495.2 Zeus faber | reverse complement strand
TCGCAAGGACCTTGCAGAGGTCGCTGGAGGTGGAAAGCCGAGCACTGAAAAAATGTTACCTTGTACAAAGAGGTTTGAACAGATAGAACGCACACACACACCGAACACACACACACACACACGCGCGCGCGCACACACACGCACACACAAACACACACACGTGCGGATATAAAATATTATCAGTTCTGTTGATTGAGCTTATTTGGGTCTGCTAGTGTTTCAGCATCATCAGCAGTGCTGTTGTGTTCAGGGGGGGATTTGATGACGGGTAATAAAGTGCACCTGCTAAATAAAGCACCCCGCCTTCCTCGCACCCCTCCCTAATGACAGGACAGTACATCATACCATGCTTACCTCAAGGCTTTATGAACTAGACAGCTTTGCCTATTTAGCATACTTTTAAAGGTCGTGTGCTTATTCCCGGATGCTAGTTACGGAGCCCGGCGTTGTCTTCTCGACCTCAATATCGTGACTGGCCTCAGCCGGGAGCCTTGGGCTCCTCTGTATAAGTTCAGCCATCAGCATAAACTGCAGTGGTATCACACACCGTATGGCCATAATATTTAATAAGTGCACCACTCCTGCCAAGCCCTTCATGAATAATTTCATTAATTAACAGTGTTTATGACGAAAAAGGCAGGCAGGTTAAACAAAGGCGTTATTATTCAGATGGTAATATCATGTCATTTACATGATTACTCCACAATGACTTCCAAAACGACAAAATGGCAGCGGGTGATTAATGACCAAAATGAACATAATACATAATACGGGACTCATTGGAAATGACTCGTCGCAGGCAATGGAGATTTGTAAACACATGTGACGCGCATGGCGTGATGACAACGCCGCTTCGCTCTCCGCGTCGGAAAGGGCCTCCCAACCTTGTTTTCACCAGGCAGCCAGCGTCTCCTCAGAGACGGACGTCCGGTCTCGTCAACCTGAGCGAGGAGGGACGGGAAGGGGTTTGGAGGTTTCAGCACAAATCTCCGGTCGGAGCTCAGCCCTTCTCCCACCGCGTGGCGCGCAGGGCACCGGCGGAGGCCCAGATAATGGACGGATGAACGGCAACTCCCACGGCTCTTTTGAAAGCTGGAAATTCTGGGAGGCCGAAGTCTGCGAGAAAATGCATCTTCATGGATTTCCGCCGATTATCTTTGATTTTTGAAGTAGGAGACGTTGGGATTGAGTGGAGTGTGGTCAACAGCGTGCCTCATGCCCTCAGCTTCTTTACATCTGTTTGCAGACTTATAGGAACATTTTCGTCATCAGTATCCCAACGACTTGTGAAGGACCCGTGTTTATTTCCTAAAGTGAAAGTATATACGTCCTAAAGTACAAAGAAAGGTTTACTGCAAAACTCAAGGTTTCCTTATTACATCAGAGGCTCTGCGTGAAGTATCACACAGACGAGCAAGTGTGTGCATGTGTGTGTATGTGTGTGCAGTGGGGTATAGTGGGTGGGGGGGGGGGGGGGGGCGTAACGCACTGTCAGGGTGGAATTTTCTGATTAGTTAATCTGGTGTCAACAGTACGGGAAACATGCTGATCCCGACATCGGCAGAAGCGGCGCTCGCTTGTGATGCGTTCGCGCCCTCGTGGAGAATCCCTCCGGGCACGCCGACCACCGCAGAATGAGCGCAGCCGATCATCCAGGAGGTTATTATGCCTCACTCAGCTTCTGGACGACCCCCCCGAGACCTTGGCGCAAAAGGTGGATCGGGGCCGGTTTTGCCGTACTTTACGCGGAGGAGAACGAAGGGTCAGTTTGCGGCCGGTGCCCTGCTTCATCACCGGGTGGGGTCGAAGCTCAGGGACACCGTAACAGTGGTAAGATGGAAAGTGGCTTGTTGACCAGGCGAAAGGTGTCCTCGACTGCACGTTTGTGTTAAAGTGGTAATCCATAAGATTAGTGCGTTAAAGGAATCTCATACTTGATACTTTATTTGGCTGGCACTTGATGAGAAACTACCATTCAATGTATTTTGGGTCCTGCATGTGCTCCTTTCTACGTTATTTCCATTTGTTGGCGGCGGGAACACACAGATGCACGCGGCAAGGAGTGAAAGGAAGCCGCGATGAATTTGTTAAAGCGGCATAGCTTGTTGTCCTCAGAAAATTGTCCCCGCCACCTCAAGTGACCCAGATCACAAACAAAGAAAAACAACAAATCAATGGACAGAAGAAGGAAAACTTCACCAAACAGACAAGTGTAAACCAGGATGTTGGGGGTGGGTAGCTCTTTCTAATAGAATTCTGGGAAAGTAATCCACCCCAACACAGGGGACCTTCTGTATTGCAGCTTTAAGAAGTTTAAATCGCTTGTCCTTCTAATTAAATTAACTGTGTAAATGTGCATGGCATTCATAGACCAAATCTGACCTTGTGTTTATTTATTTTCGGGAGGGTATCAAGATATTCACAATGCACAATCCATGGCAATGTCCTTAGTCAAGCTTGGACGGGTCCAATTAAAAATGCTGTGCTTCACATACAAAGTGTTTCAGACAACACACACACAACAAACACACACACACACAACAACACACACACACACACACACACACACACACACACACACACACACACACACACACACACACACACACACACACACACACACACACTTCCGCTTCCGGTCGTTCGCGGTATCAAGTATACTGAGAAAACAAACTGAGAAGAAAAAACGAACAAACAATAATTATTTAGCGTTTAGCACAAGGGAGTAACTTGGGTTTTTAGACTTGGGGGGTGGGGTTCAATAAAACAGGGGCTCTGGGGGTCCTTACCACAAAAGAAAAAAAATGCGATTTGAATCCCATTTCCTGCATGAGTATTACCTACTTGCAACTCAGTGCTGCTTGTCCCTGCCACGCCCTCGCTGTCTTCCATAGGCACCTCCACCTCATCTGATCTCTGGTGTGAAAGCGGCTGACACCAATGAGGTAAAGAACCATGCTGAGAGAAACCCGGAGCCATAGTGAAATCATATTGGTTGTATTATTGTCGTATTTTATTGCTAATTCACCGTGTTCACTTCTTGTCGTGTTCACTCCTTTCTCTGATTATAAACAAATCAAAACCACTTAATCTCTGATGCAGCTCATATAACCTGCAAGTACTAAAGCAAAACATATGATTTCGTTTTCTCGAAGCCCGGTCTCGGGCTGACCAACCTGGAAATGAAGACAACTCAAGAAAAAGTGTCTCTGATGCGCCAAAAAAAAAATATATATATATAAAAAAAAAAAAAAAAAAGAAAGACACGTAAAGATAACGAGACGTTCGGCATGGTCTATCCCAGATCGGCCAAATCACATACTGAACTGAGCGTCGGATCGATTTCCACTTCGGAAACCCTCTGAGGGGAGATACCATCTGGGAAAGGACGGTTAGGCGCTGCTCGTGACACACCGGAGCAGAGAAAGACGGGGGCGAGGAAAGAAGAGGATTGAGGTGCACCTGCAACGACACAGACTGACTCCATCAATCTCTCTCTCTCTCTCTATTGCGTTGGAACTTAAATGGATGGACAGCCGGGACCTGTGAGTCAAGGATGGTCATTCTAAACCATGGACGACCAGATATAAGCATAACAACTCATTCATTTAAACTCATTTCAGAGGGAGGGCTCTATTGACATTGGGGGGTATGTACAGAACCAGGCACTCAGAATGGCTGCCCCCAGCCTGATATGTTCGTTTATTCTGCTCAGATAAGCATGGACCTGTCACGGACCAGCCGCCAAGTCTAGGCGGCTGCATCTGTTTGGTATGGTAACAAGCATGTCAATGGCCCAAGTGGCTCGTGGGGTGGAGGAATTTGCGTTAAGTCGGACATATGAAGCTCATATAATGTTGAGGGGAATGATATTGGCGTGGATGGAATCCTGGGTTCGCAGTTTGTTCGCTTCCTCCAGAGACTTCCCCTTGGGAAAGAGACGTATCCAGGTTCTTTTATCACTTGTTGTGTCGTATACATATTTATGTTCTCAGGTCGGATGCCATTTATGTTTGTGGAGATCTAAACAGCAGGGTTGGTAACCTCGGCGGTTATTCGAAAGAGAGTGACGATGGCGCCACTGAGAGTTGTCGTAGACGACTTTGGAACTAAAGGCCGGGAACCATTAAAATATTTTCCTCGAGACCCCAAAACGTGTCTTGACAACGGTAGAACGCGCCCGCCTAATGACAGCTGTGCTTCAGCATCAACGAAAGGAAAAGCGCACGTAGATTACCTGGTAACTCCTCATGAGTGCCTGGAAACATGCACTCTGTTTAAAGTTGTTTCAGCAAAACAAACGGTCGATTTAAAAAGGCTGCCTGGCCCTCATCGGGGAATGAGTAAATTGCATGACCGTGCTCGGTTTATAACTGACTTTTTTGCAGGCCATGGAACTCAGCCGGAGTCAGGTCTAGAGGGGGAGACCGAACCTCCGTAAAAGAAGCGTATGCAGAAAGTTACCAAATGATGTTATTTGTTCAGCTATGAGGCGCAAAGCGCTGACAGACTTGGTGGACAGGCTGCAATTTGGTTTTGCAACGCAGGAGCAGCGAGACAGGTGCTAAGGCGATCTGTGTAAATCTGTGCGCGATGAAATGGGAAAATACTCGCAGGATAAACAACATGCTCCCAAACCAACGAGGGTTTATAAGCAAACCATATTGGAATAAGGAGCTGCGGGGTCTTTGCTATTCTATGCGCAGCTCAGATCGACAGATTTTAACGACGTAAAGGAAATAGAGGAGATGGGCAGCAACTCTTAAGTAATAGAAAAAAAAAGTCGATATGGGTTTAACATATTCGCTGCGATGAACATAATGTGGAAATCACAGGGGACGGGTGCTACAGTTGGGAGAAATACAAACGTGAAATTAACAAATTGGGACCCAGACAGAAAAAGTATGTGTCAATGGAAATAAGGGGGGATTTAGTGAGAGAGACATCTCGGCTACTGGCTGAATGGGAAATATACTTTGCCTGTCTGTTCTCAAATGACGTTAGAGGTTTGTTTAAGGGACTTTTACCGAGAGATACGTCTACTGAAAAGCCAGCTCGAAAAATAACATGTCAGAGGTTCATTTCCAGGGTCAACTTGCGACAGAGATCTGCACTGCTGGGGTCCTGAAGGTGATGGACGAGGCAAACGTAGGAAAAGCTTCTGGTATTCGAAGACGACAAGACTTGTAGAGAAGCAATCCCAAATTGTGTTTGATCTGTTTAAAAACAGTTTGGAGATCAGTAGGCTACCGGCGGTATGGCTTCAGTCTATCATAAGCCCCATCCCAAAATCACAGAGGGATGACCCTGGAGTGCCTCACCGCCACAGAGGGATCAGTTTAACGATACACACACACACACACACACACACACACACACACACACACACACACACACACACACACACACACACACACACACACACAAACACACACACACACACACAGTCATCAATGCTTCATCGTTACTTGATGAGAGACGGTATTCCTGCGAAAGGAACGACTGGAGCGGAGTGGTTTTCGTGAGGCCAGGGCCTCTCATCATATCTGCACTGACTGCACAACAGTAGGATGTAAAACTGGATGAAAATAAATCCACATTTTCTTGCTATACTCACGTCCAGAAAGCCTTTGATTTTGTTAGCAGGGACCTCCCCGCCCCCCTTGGTCCGCAGGCTAATTAAAACTGGCCTGAATGGAAAGTTATATCACGCAATTTTGTTCTCTTTATTGTGTGGCTCGAGCTTGTGTCAGGGTAAATGATACCCTGAGCAACTGGTCTCCGACACCATCAGGGGTTCAAAAGGGCGTCGCTCTGTGCCCCACACCGTTCGCTGTATACATCGATGATTTAGCCAATGAACTCAAACAGCGGGAGTGTGGAGTGGAAGACACTCGCATCGCAATTTATGCAGATGAGGTTATTATAGCAACAACCTTCATCGTAATGAAGTTAATAAAGAAGTTGATTTACAGAAGATGAAGACGTGCATGAAGATTGACATGCAAATAACTGGTATAGGAAATGGACATTTACCATAAATGAATGGAAATTGTGCACTTTTTAAAGACCCTACCAAGCATACAAGGGTTTTCCAAATTCCAAATTTGGGGGAAAAAAAGGTTGTTTTTTACAAGGAATTATAAATATGTTGGACTTCATTTGGATGAGCATATGGATTTCTTTAAAGGCTTCTCTTTACTGGCTGAATCAGCCATCAGTAAAAGAAATACTCTGAGGGACGTTGTTTTTTATTTTCTACCGACTCCAAACTATGTCAAGCTTGTGTTTGCCCAGTGTTGGATCGTGCGGCAGGGCTATGGGGATTCAAGCAGTACCAGTAAAAGAGAGGCTGTCCACAACAACAGAGCCGTGGCATATTGCTTGGGTGTACATAGGTTTGTACCCATCCTGTCCATCATGGGAAATAGGTGGTGGGAGCCTCATGAGGTACATTGGAGTATGTGTATGATGTGTATGATGTGTATGATGTGTATGATGTGTATGATGTGTATGATGTGCCTCTGCGAAAGGATACTGGGGATGAATACCAATAGAATCGTCAGACAGATCTTTGAATGGGATGTCATCATAAACGGAGCATGGGCTAGGGATATGCGAGGCTCCGTCTTCAGGGTTGGGTTTGAAGACTTCCATCTTCTGTACCGTGCACAGTAGGCGGTGCAGAGAATTATGTTTGGTAAAGTCCGTCTCGGAGAGAGCGGTCTCTCCATGTGCTGTAATCGGAGCTGGCATACTTGGCCCTCATATGGAGACCGGTCCATGTGTGGGTACCGCTGAGGAGGATGGATCGTGAAGTCCGTGTAAATCCAAGGAAGTCGAAAACGGAAACGCACTTTGTGTTGCGCTATCCCTTAGGCGGAGTCTTTTTAATAAGGTAGACAAAAAAAAAGAATGAATGCGCGTGGTTGAAAGACTAAAAAAATCAAAGGGGCTCTTTCAATATTCAACTTTTTCATTTACCACATTTTAATACAAGGCTTGATCGATTGAGGAGGAAGGCAATGTGCAAATAAAAGGGCTTGGTTTCCTGGGCCTATGTGTATGTTTGTATGTATGTTTATGTGCAGTACGTACGTATGTTTATACACGGGTAAGTACGCGTGTGTGTGTGCATATGTGTGGTCGCACATGGTGTGTCTTTCTTCTCTAAGTGCCTGCTTTTTGCTTGGTTTTCCCTTGAGTTGCATTTGTGTTTTCATACTCTGCAGTGACTGTGGCTGGTGGGGTGTGGCGTGGCTTCATCTCCGAAAAAAGCCAACACCAGGATGCAACACAACTGGAAGTCAGGATGATGTCAATTTTAGACATGCAGGGACGTGGGCGAGGCTCCGGGGATGGGCGGGGCTGTTGCGGGGTTGGGCGACATGTGATAAACCATCAAATCCTCGTCGCTCCACCTGTGTCGCGCGGGGAATTCTCGTCGGTCCGAGCACCACCCAGGTAAAATAGAATACTCATAATATCCATTCATATTCATCCAAAGTATCCGGCTGAAGGAAATCCTGGATTCCAAGCTTCAAATGTGGCGAGCTCTAGAAATATTCTAATGCATTAAGTGGTATTTTGTCTAAAACCAAACACGCAAAAGCAGAGTGGTACGAACGCCAGATTCGTGCCTGCCGTCCGACAAAAGGAGGCTTGACGTCTGTGACGCATGGAAAATGCCACACAGCAATCCCATGCTGTGTGGATTGTGATGTTCTGAACATTGTGTTGGCGGTTTGCTTTCATTTCTATTCAACTTCCATGAATCAAAGACGACCTTACAACCCTCAAGCACCTTTAAATGAGCTCTTGGTCAAGCGGCGTCGCACAGATCAACAAACCATAGCTCCTTAAAGCTCCATCTCCATCTCCAACGACAAGGCGCTTGTTTACAGCCAAACGGAAGAAATAAATTACTTGGTTTGTTTCTCAATTCACCAAATTGTTGTTTTTTTTATTGTCTCGTTTTCATGTGTGCTTCTTGGATATTGCTCCAATTTAATTGTATAATCAGAGCACAATAGGCGAGTTGGATATTCTCAGTGTGATTCACATCGACGAACGAGCGGATATGAGCAGTCATTGTTCATTGTTTGATTGAAATGCTAACAACAACCAGGCACAATTGTTTTTAGTATTTTATCGCTGTACTTTGGAACACAATGAGAAACAGTGGGAACTGAGGGAAACGGCGCTGAGGGAAAAAGTCTCATTTTGAGGTTCAGACATTAAACAGCCCGCTGTTTTCGGAAGAACAAACAGAATCGGTGCCGAGGATGAGAATGAAATATTTGCAGAGGTCCGGGGAAATAAACAAAACTTTAAAGACGACATTACATTTTTTCCATTTCCAGAAGTCGCTGGCGAGATGTTCGCTGCGGGAACCGAGCCTTCCAACCGCCCGCTTCTCATCACTATGCAGAAGAATGGCTTCCTTTCTTAAGAGGGGGATAAAAAAATAAATACAAATAACAAATAGTGGTGCGCTGTAAAACAAACCATCTCCTTCATTATTTCACTCTTTCAGCGTCTCCCACACGCTGTGGGGGAACAAGCAGCTCCGCTTTGCAGAGAGGAGATGCCTCTCTTCCATCGCCCACTGGAGCAGTTGCACCAACGGCTCTCGACCTTTATCGACCCCTGACCCTGTTTTTGGGCCCCAAAAGGATTTTAACAACAGCTAGAAAATTAGAGTAGGCTTTTGACAAGTTTTATTTTCTTTTTCCCGTTTATTATCATTTTGGAGCCAGCACCTCTTACTTTATGCTTCAAATGTAGACCTGTAATTTTTAGATTTGGGTTAAATAGGAATCGTTCTCCCTGTACTTTCGATAATTAGTGGTCAAAGTGTGGATATTACGCAGTGAACATTAGGAAATTGTCTCATGTGAATTTGAGTATCACATCGGCTACTGGGGGGAGCTCCAAACGTGTACTTTATAAAGAAACAGCTGTATATTTATGCCTGTTTAACATACCAAACATCAGTCTTAGAAATGGTCCATTACTCTGTGTGCACGTCAAGTGACCCTGCGTTGGGTCACGACCCCGAGCTTGAAAATAACAAGCCATCATTTAGACCATTCAGGTCCACTCCTCTTACCAAGTTTACCAGCTCAACAATAAGGAAACGAAGCAGCTGAGTCCCGTCCATCCAGCGGGGATAACATGACATCACTTGGGTCCGACGTGGGAGTCGGATCTGAAAGCGGCACCAAGGGGGTCTCCGGGGGGGTCAGAGGCTGGAACGGAAGCCACTGGAGGACGCCAGGGCGTAGGAGCGGGTAGGGTGCCGGTGGGTGAGGGCGGGGGTGAGGGTGGGGGTAGGGGTTGTAGGTCGAGGAGTTTCAGGCCTGAAGCGTCTCAAACCGTGCGGTTAACTTGCACTTACAATATGGGAGGAAGGGCTTCGGAGTCAGCGTGCGTGGAAGTGAGACCGCGAGGAAGGCGAGCTGCCCCTCTGACAAGCATGACGACGCCACCCACCATTATAATCCTCTGAAAGCTGTTTTCTACTGGGGATTAGTGCCAGGAGGACAAGGCTTAGAGGCTCTCCGCCAAGTCAAGATGAGAAATCGAATACAGGTGCTTGTCCGGGCTGAGCCAAATGACTTTTTTCGGCGCAATATCTTCCAGGAGTTCTCATTGCACCAGCTGGTATTACATCCTTGAGGGTGATATTGTTGGAATTCAGGCCATTGCTGACATTTGCAGTTCAGAGAAAAGAACCCTCTGAACTATAATGCATCCTGTAACCCAGATATCCTACTCTGCCTTTAAAACCAAAACAATTAAACGCTCTCGATGTCAAAGTCCACTTTGCATTTCTTGCTCTGACATTGAACCATTACAGAGCGGCACATATGTGCAGAATGCGTTGTATTGAAATAGCCGTGTTGGTGTTTTGTTTGCCCTTGGTCAGGAGGTTCTGCTCCCCGCTGTGATGTTTATTCTTCCAACACGCAGCTGCTGCCGTATAATGTGTTGCGTGTCCCGCGGGTCGCGAACGAGGCTCCGCTGATGTAACGTATGGCACCGCTCACCTGTTAAGACAAATAACTCCCGCGCCATGGCTACAAGACGGATGAGGAGAGAGAAACAGCAACTCCTGCTCCCCTGGAGGTCACCCAGCTGGGCTCTCCTTCGCACGCCGCAGACGGACTGACTCACAGGTCAGGCAGCGATGGCGTGATACCGACGCTGCTTTCCCTCACAGCATATGGCGCTTAGCGCCAGCGCTGACTGTGTCTCCTGTCAACGGCATGTGGAAGCTGGCTCAGCCAAAAGTTTGGTGTTGGTGTAATGAGGTCTGTGTAAGCGCAAAATGTTGACATGTGTTTACAGGAGCTCATGGTTAACTTCCATCCCTGTACTGTTACGCAGCCAAGAGTCTCCGCAAAATCCCTGCTGGTGGCTGTGACTCAGCGACAGCCTGTGCTTTCAGCGCCGCAGCAGCGACTTCATAGAGAATCGCTTCCTTACCCGCCCGCCCGCCCGGGCCTCGCCGAAAATGGGCGGACGCCAAGAACAAGACCGGACTAAAGCCGCCTTGACACCAGATCTGAAAAACAGATCAGATTGTCGCAACCCACCCGCCCCCACCCCCACCCCCCTGGCGGCCGTCATAGATTTTTCATCGCTTATTCAAAATATGTCCGAGATAGTGGGAGAACCTTCTCCAGTAGAACAGCACAGCAGAGATTGAATGACTCTTTTGTAACTCCCTCTTTTTTACCGCATTTCAATAACTTCCGGTTCGAGTTCAGTGCGTCATGAGCTTTGGCTGGGAGTCAGTGAACGCTAATTGACTATGCATACGATGGTCAACAATGCATAGTCACGCAACTATCGAACAATGAAGCTATGACAAATGAATTCCATGATCAGGCAACACTATACACTATACTGCAATGAGAGAGAGAGAGAGAGAGAAAGAGAGAGAGCGAGAGCGAGCGAGTCGGGGGGGAGGGGGTCAGCGCACCAAAACCCGATCTACATTCATCATTCATAAGACTAGTGACGGTGCACCGGGGAGAGAGAGAGAAAGTGAGAGAGAAAGACAGATATCGGTGTCAGCGCAAAATAAAACAACCGGCACGAAGCCAGCAAAACAAAACAAAACAAAACAAAAAAAGCGACAGTGCACTCGCTTTACTTGTAGACAAGGTCCATGCGCCTGCCCTTCTGGATGACGATGACTTTGTTTTACATCACTTTATTCTTTGCAAAGGACCCGAATTGTTAGTAGTAGAACTACCCATGATGACCCGTGATGCGGTAACCTCGGTAGCTATGGTGAATGGGGCATAAGTTATACCTTAAAACGTAAATTCAATGAAGTGCAATTCTAATTCAGACACAAATTATTAATTATAATGCATGGGAAATGCATAATTCGTTGCGAGAGTTGAAACATTTCAACGCGTCCGGATCCTCCCCGCAGAGGGTCGAAGCTCTTCGCATGCACTCTCCAGACGGAAACTTCCGATTTTCATGGTTGATGTTGGTTTGGGCTCGGTGTAAAGGCAGCTTCCGAGAGAAGACAAAGCCATGATGGGGTTCAGGTGCTTCCTTCAGGGGGAAACAAAGGGAAGGCACTTACCGGCGACTGAGCGGTTTAATTACCAGTCCTGTGGTTCGTTAATTAGGACACACACCAAGACAGGGTGCAGCGCTGCCCGCTGCTCTCTAATGGCTGAAGAGCCCGTCACCAGCCGGGTAACAGCTGGACACAACAAGGCCCGCGTTGGTGCCAGGGGAGCGGGGATGGCACAACGGGGGGTCTAGCGAGCATGATTGGCAGACCACTGCGGGGGGCAGGGCCACCGCACCCCAGCTAATTACAAAGTTAAGCAACACCAGGAGTCCATAATGTGCTGCACTTTTGCTTATATTGATTAGGGAGCCATTGATCAAGCCCGTTGTTTATTTGCGGAGATGGAGAGTACAGGCAGGGCGGCTTTTTTTTTTTGCATGGAAAGGTTATTGCGTATCGACGAAGGAGCAGATTGGTTCTGGCCTTTTGTTTCTCCGTGTAAACTCACCAGAGGTCAGGTGAAAACAGGCGTTTCGTTGTCCGACTCGCAGCATGCTCGCCGCTACGAGAGGAGGCTTGTGAACAGCGTTTAAAGGGGTCTGAGCTCCCCAAAACATGTTTTTCAAGATTTTTTTAAAGGAAATGCCACTCAGATTATGTATTCTAGCCATTCTAACATGCCTCTATACCATCCTGTTCCAAAGTGGGCCTCTGGAGGCCCAGGTTATTGTGAGCCAATGGCGTTTGAGCATGGCTTCCGGGTTTCGTTGTATTCGCTCCGTAACTTTCACTGTTTTCACTTTATCAGTCCCACCAAAATCAGTTTCTGAACAAAATTGAGGCGAGAAATAATAATTTTAGTGGCTCAATCTTCACTCATATTAGATCTACAAGAGCTTAAAAGTTTGTTCTGACTTTCGCTTTCCGGGCTCCAAGCTTGTGGGAGACACGGACGCCGCACCGCAATGCACCGGGACCGATATTAATTCCTCTTTCTATTGAAAGATTTGCTTGTTGAGTGAATCAGATGGGGGGTCGGTTCTAATTAGAATGACTCCCTCGGTGATGTCGACCAGGGCAGCAGAGCTGAACGAAGGGCCAGAGAAAACACATTTTGTTCTCTGGAAGGAGCTGTTAGATACCGTCTTACCAGCAATTGTCAGTTAACTACAGTCTCTTTGGTTGATATTTCCACCTTTGTAAAACAGGTTGACAAAAAACGTCCGACGTCTGGGCTCTTCCCGGGATTACAGCGCGTCCTACTTGATTGCTGTCAGACATTTTTCAAGCAAATTGCTAATTCCCTATCCCCTACTCTGCATCCCCCCACAGCGGAGGGAGGAATGAGATCGAGATGGAAGAACAATTACATTGTGAGGAAGGGACCGCTTCATACCCGTCTCTCCGCCTCTCCCCAAAAATATCTCGCTTCACTGCTCTTTGTTAAAACGGCAAAATCGCCTAAAAAAAGTACATCTAAAACTCTGCCGGTGCTATGGAGTTTTAACGTAGCTGTTACATGCGGGCACCCGAGAAATCAAAGTGTGATCTTATCTTAAAAGTTTGGAAGGGGAGAAATAACTGCGGCCGGCCCAGTTCGTTTTTGGTTAATGTCAGCCATACGGAGTGGACAATAAAGTAAGCAAATTAAATCAAGCACCGCCTGGGTTCACTCAATGAATCCATGCAGGAGCGCCATGCATTTAAAGTCATAGTCATTACTGCAGACTGGTATTCAAACTGCAGAAATTAAAGATTTAAGTTTTTCAAGATATGAAATTTATATAAAGAATATAATGATATAAATAATATAATGTAAATATGATGAAATACATGTAATTGAAGTTTATACATCCAACAGGAGAATTACTATATTTCCTATTGAGATTCCCTATTGAAGTCCTTGAAATCCCATTTGAAACCCAATTTTAGTACATTTGAAATTAAAACAACCGCACAGCATTTGTTTGGATGGAGCGGTAAATGGCATCGGAGAGACCCCTCCCTCCATCCCCGAGTCCCCCCTCTCTCCTCTTTATTTATTTTTTGTTGTTTTTATCATTATTATTTTACTGGACCTGGGAGGTCTTGCCGCAAGGGAAAGGACAGCCGTTTGGATTTATCTTGAGGAATAATTTCTTCTGAAACTGCTTGGCCATCGGGGGGGAGATGGAATCAGGAGGAACGCGGCTTCGGCGTTCGAATTCCGTGCGCGTTGCGTTAAACACCTCGCCCCACGAAGACCACATGGTGGGGGGGGGGGGCACCCACACACACACACACACACACACACGCACACACACACGCACACACACACGCACACACACAAGCACAAACACTGAAACAAAACAACATGTTCTGCCTTTCTTAAGTGGGGAGGGGAGGCGGGAGAGAAAAATCAGTAAAAACAAGATTAGGAGTTTGTCAGGCAACCTTGGTCGTTAATCCGGCAGCCTAGTGGGCAGAGAGCCGGGGATAAAGGAAAACAGAAAAGTGGAAGGAATCCCATTTCATCTCTGCAGGAACATGACAGAGAAATAAAAGCAATAGTAAAGTTCAATGGGCCCTGCAGATTTCCTTCCACATGCAATTTATCACAAGCAGTGAGGTCTATCGCTGGAAGCAAATCACAGCCACTCCTGCGGTCTACATGCTCCGGCTGCTCCTACAATCTGCCTCTGTTGTTGAAAGCAACATGCCCTGAGTATGTGTGTGTGTGTGTGTGTGTGTGTGTGTGTGTGTGTGTGCGGTGTGTGCGAGTGTGTACATTGTGTGTGCGCACGTTGTTCCTTGACTGGTCATGTTTGGCCACGGGTTAAGTGCTTTCGGCGTTCCCATGCCGATGGGCTGCTTGCGTCGGCCACGAATTATCACTCTCAGTCGCTCATCTTTTATCGGGCCCAACGTGTCTTCTTCCTCTTCTTCTTCTTCTTCTTCCTCTTCCTCTTCTTTCTCTTCTTCTTTTTCTTCTTCCTCTTCTTTATCTTCTCCTCCTCCTCCCCCTCCTCCTGCTCCTAACATAAACGCACCCAGATGTAACCTCTTGGAGGATCACCATAAACGTCACGTTCATTTTTGGCAATTGCCCATTAGGGATAGCTGCGGTTTATGTAATTGAACAGTAATTGTCAAAAAAAAAAAGAAAAAACCCTGACTGAGCGTTGTTTACCTAAACCTGCCAATGGTGCGACTAAAAGGTACGATGAATGAATAATATCGATATATCAATAAATCAAAGCTGCTATCACTTCCTGTGCCATGGAACCTGTGGCGTGGAGTTATATGATAATTTAAGGTGCGTGATGTCTAAACCTTATCTAAGCCTATCGCAAAAACATGTTTGGAAATCCGAGGTCATATCTTTGGTCTCATATCATCGATTGACATAAACAAATTCATGATGTCATAACATCTCGTCTAGTTGTGTGACAAAGCTGCTGAAAGAACGATCATTGTCCGGGCTCCTGACTTGCGGCAGCCGGGCTCCGGTCTCCAGGCGGCGGCTCCGGGTTTCGGGCTCCGGTCACCAGGCTTCCGGGCTTCCAGGCTTCCAGGATTCCGGGCTCCGGACTCGGGGGTTCTGGGTCTGGACGACAATCGGTCCTGGGCCGCCGAGCCGAACCGCTTGTCTCCTGTGGGACAACATGAGTGATAATGGAGGAGGCAGCAACAGCCCTCGCAGCTCGGCCTCGTCACGACGACCATTAAGGCCGACACATCTCACCAGAGGCATGCTGGGAGCTGGAGTGCAAGGCGTGGGCGGGAAACTGGGAGGGAAACAACCATCCTCCCACAGAGAGGGACCAACAAAGCGCCCACACACATCACCCGATTTTTAAATTACATAAAAATATATATAGATTATTTTTCCTTAAAATATTCTGCTTTTTTTAATACATTATACAAAATACAAAACTCTTATTATTTAAGTAATGGAAATTACTGGTGGAAAATTATTAAAACAGGCAAAAATAACTAGAGATTTTAATCAGTTTTATGAATCAATTCAATTTTAATATAGTGTAACTGCTGACCAATAGAATAAAATACCAGAGTAAATCACTATAATAATAATTCAAAAGTATTATTTATAATAATGATATAATAATACTAATAATAATAATAATTATTATTATAATTATTATTATTATTATTATTATTATTATTATATAGTTTTATTTGACTACTTTTCATGTTTTGTGAATTAAAAAAAGAATACACACACAATCGTATAATACACGCTTGTGTGTGTGTGTCTTTTTTAATTTAACCATCTCCCTCTTCCGAGTTGTCTTCTTCTTCGTCTATAATATGGATGAAGAAGAAGAGGGAGAAGGTTTGGAAGAAATCCCTCAGGACACCAAACCATGCAAGTCAATGACACATGTATTAACGACTTAATCTTGAGCCAAAGAGGAATCCATAATAACCCCATTGCTGCATTCCGTGGTGCGCCGTACACACACCGAGGAAAAAGCGGCTTAAAGCCGTTTTTTGAAAAGCGACAGGATGGCGCTTATAGCCCAATAAACACATTGGGCTGTAGGTTCTTCCTCCAGGTCCAACCCTCCAGGGGAGTTTGCTTTGAAAAAAATCCAGCCCTTAAAATCGAATGGATAACCCTGCGCCGTGGCCACGAGTCCGCCCGGCTGGGTACAGGACCGCACGTTGATCGCCAACACATCTCTGCGGCGGCGAAAGCGGCCCGAAGTAACACGTGGCTTACGCGAAAACCTCCCCCCTCCCCTCCCTGCCCTCCGTCCCCCTCCCTCCCTCTCTCTCTCCTCTGTGTTTTCTGCTCTCTATCCATCAGCACATCCCTCCCTCCTCCCGTCGCTCTTCCTACCCGAGGCACCGAGTGCTGATTAACCCCGCAGGAGGTCCGAGCCTTGGAGACCATCGAGGGCTTCAAATTAAACACCCCCCTCTTCCCGTGCAATCAGTCGCTCCTTCCTTCTGCCGCTCCGCTCGAAAGTCAGGGGAAGGAAGGGGAGGGAGATATCGTCTTCAAAGCGGCGCGCGGACGCCGCGGAGGATGGGAGGAGGCCAGCCGCCGGCGAGGGGGACACGGGGATCCGAATTTGGCACGGAGCCCCGGGAGGAGATGTGGCAACTGGCCGTCCTCTTAAGCTCCTGTGCGTTCACTTTTCGGGCTTAAAGCGCCCCGAGCTCCGGTCTCACTCTCGGGAGCTGATGGAGGAGGAACGTCCGGAGGATGATGCTGCTGGTCCAGTGCAGGGGACCCAGCCAACGCTATGCAATGGTGTTTTACATACCTGTAGTCTGTCTGGCTGTAGTAGCAGTCGAAGTTGTAGTAGTAGCTGTAGTTATTGTAGTTATAGTAGTAGAAGTGGTAATAATAGTAGTAGTAGTGGCAGGAGTAGTAGTAGTAATGGTAGTAGACATTGTTGTAGTCGTAGCAGTTGTACTATTTGTTAGTGATAGTAGCAGCAGTAGCAGTAATAATAATAGTAGTTGTATTAGTGGTAAAAGTGGTTCTTGTAATCATAGTAGTTATTGTAGTTACAATTGAAGTAGTTGTTGCAGTCATAGTAGTAGAAGAAGTTGTAGTAGTAATTGTAGTAGTAATAGTTATTGTAGTTATAGTAGTAGAAGTAGTATTAGTAGTAATAGACATTGTAGTAGTAGTAGTAGTAGTAGTATTTGTTGTAGTGGTAGTAGTAGCAGTAGCAGTAGTAATAACAATAGTGCAGTAGTTGTAGTTGTAGTGGTAATAGTAGTTATTGTAGTTATAGTAATATAAGTAGTTGTAGTAGCAGCAGTTATTGTAGTTATAGCAGTAGAAGTGGTAGCAGTTGTTGAAGTAGTAGTAGATGTAGTAGTTGTAGATGTAGTAGTAGTTGCAGTTGTTGTAGGTGTCCTAGTAGTAGCAGTAGTCGTTGTTGTTGTAGTAGTAGTAGTAGTAGTAGTTGCAGTAGTCCTTTCAGTTGTCGTAGTAGTAGTAGTAGTAGTAGTAGTAGTAGTAGTTGTAGTTACAGTAGTTGTAGTAGCAGTGGCAGTTGTAGTAGTTTTAGTAGTGGTAGTAGTAGTATTCGCATTGCAGTAGTTGTAGTAGTTTTAGTAGTGGTAGTAGTAGTATTCGCATTGCAGTAGTTTTAGTAGTATTGTAAGAAATCTAGTAGTAGTAGTAGTAGTAGTAGTAGTAGTTGTAGTAGTAGAAGTAGTAGTAATAGTAATAGCAGCAGTTGTAGTTGTAGCAATCAAGCAGGCTGCTTGATGTGGGCGGGGAGTTTCGACAGATACACGCACACACACACACACACACACACACACACACACACACACACACACACACACACACACACACACACACACACACACACACACATACACACACACGCATACAAACACACACGCAGTTTGTAACCACTACGGAGCGACAGAGTCTACACCACCCACCTAGCAAATCGGATAACGATGTCACAAAGCGTCTCATCACCACACACTCGTCTCTCTCCACCACCCGACCGCATTTTTCACCGTGCCGCTCCCTTTTTGAGAGGGCAAATCTAAGCGCATGACACTTAACAAAATATCCTGTCCAAAGTCAGCTGCAATAAAAACTCCAACACCACGCTGTGACCCCCTCGTCAACCAACCAGAGAGACATCCGCCATAGAGCTGTTCAACTGAATTCTCCGCTTTTCAAATTCATTGTGCAGGGCGGACTTTCCACGACAAACACCGTAGGTGATGAAAATTAACTTTCAAGTGGCGGCAGTGTTTTCAAAAATAAGTCGGTAAATAAACAGGCGCCGCCTCTGCAACTGTGACTCCGCTCTGCGACGTTCACGCCGCAGATGTGAAGCACTCGGAGGTGACAGAGGCGGCGTGCGGCTCCACACATCAACACTCCACTTCAGATTACTGCTGACACGTTAAACACTTCATACACACGTGCAGCCACTCCCGACTTCACTCACTCGAAAATTACCGAGCCGGAGAGACAGGCGAAAAGAGCGGCTCTGAGACGGAGGTGACGCTCTATCATCCATTGTCTGGCTGTTGCTTATTTTCCTATGCATTAAGTGTCGGGAGCACCGCGAGAATATTTAATCCACTGGTAAAAATCACCGAGGAGGTGGCCCAATAACTGGACGAGGGAGATCCGTCATGAAACTGGGGTTAGAATGAACCGGGGTTCGGGGAGTGGAGGCCACACCCCAACCACGCCCACTCCCGATCAACATTCACAGACATACGCCCGTTATTCCGGTCGTCTTGGCTTTTTTCGCAGCCCGCCGCCTCCCCCAGTCTCCACCTCGCTCCCTCTCCCTCCCTTCCTCCATCCCTTAGGAACCGCCAGGGGGATCCGAAGGCGGGGCTGAGTCCCGACGCCCTCAAGAATAGTTTCCCCGTGCCGGGGTCAACGCTCCTGGTGGGCCAAGGCTCCATCCTACATCAAGCTCGCCATCCATCATCCCACCCGCCAGCGTGCCGAAGCCACCAATTCACCAACACCACACCCCGGCTGTCTCTTCTCTCATCCACCATCACCTTCATCTCGTACCTTCTGTTACTTCGCATTCGGCGTGTTATCTTCAGTCAATTGCAGCTAAATCTATCCGTCGCGGTGCGGTCTCGTGGAACTCGTGAAATCCGAGCCAACGTGACTTCCTTCCTCCCCCCAATTAACTGGAGCTGTGTAGCAACATCACGTCACGCAGCGTTCACTTACACGGAGGGAAACTGCATCTCGCTCGTTTTCTACGTCTTCCGACATTCAAAGTCACCCCAAACGGACGCCGTTCTCCAACAGCCTCCATCAGCGCTGTTGACCACTAAATTACGCATAACAATGACCTCACTTAGAGTCATTATTCGCGTGACCAAGTGTCCTTTCTCAGGCGGCGCGTCACACGCTTATTGGCTTTGCCTCAAATGCTGAGTGACGTTTTCGTGTCTTTTACCGGATTCGGCTCCACGATGGCGCGTCGTCTCGTTTCTATGGAACGGGCGCCAGCCACTCCAGCTACCTGACATTTTAACAGCCCCCGGTGACGTGTTTTGAATGTCAAAAAGTGTTTTCTTCTCCACAATCCACTAGTTATCTGGAACTTGTGGGTATGGAGTGTTCCTCTTCCACCATGTTGTATCTAAATTCCCATCTGTCTCTGACCCGCGTGTCACGTCGTTTTGATGAAGCAATCAAGGAAAAATGGGGTCGAAAAATGGCAGATTACTTCAAAAGGACCCAAGATGAGACAAAGCAGCGGACTGGAGGCAAATTGCCACTTTGGGCACTTAAATAAAGACCCAGAGGTCGCTTAGGCCTGAACGCTGGAGCTACCGTTCTCATTTTTAAGGTTTTTTAAAAGGCTAAATGGACTTCTGTATCCCAAACAGCCCCGCCTGCCCTGCCCCACCTCCCACGCAGGCTCTGTTTTTCTGTCTCGTTCTCTCTTTCCAGTGAACCAGACATGTTCTGTAATGAAAGGCCCTCCAGCCCACCAGCAAACCCACCAACGCCTGAAATCTAATCATCAAACCTGAGCAACACAGATGATAAAAGCACTGAGATCACCTCGCATCCACACGAGCAGCCCATTAACTAACCCCCACACCTACTACCACCCCAACACCATCTATCTATACAGTACGTACCTCTATATATCTACACATCTCTCCATCTGTACATTTATACATCCATCCATCCACCTATCTATACATACAGTATATCTATCTATCCATCAATACAGCCTTCTATGCATCTATGTACAGTACAACCATCAATATACACCGATCGGCCACAACATTAAAACCACCACTAATAACCACAAATATTGTGTAGCTCCTCCTCGTGTCCCCAAACAGCTGTGACCCGTTGAGGCAGGGACTCCACCAGACCTCTGAAGGTGTCCTGTGGTATCTGGCACCAAGACGTTAGCAGCAGATCCTTTAAGCCCTGGAGGTTGTGAGGTGGGGCCCCCATGGATGGGGCTTGTTGTTCCATCACATCCCACAGATGCTCCATCAGATTGAGATCTGGGGAATGTGGAGGCCAAGTCAACAACTTGGACTCTTTGTCATGTTCCGCAAACCATTCCTGAACATTTGTTGCAGTGTGGCAGGAAGCATTATTCTGTTGAAAGAGTCCATTGCCTTCAGGGAATACTGTTGCCATGAAGGGGTGTACTTGGTCTGTCCCAATGTTTAGGTCTGTGGTATGTGTCAAAGTAACATCCACATGAATGCCAAGCTAAGGTTTCCCAGAAGAACATTGTCCAGAGCATCACACTGCTTCTGTCATCTAGCCGACACTATCCATCCATCTATAGAGGCTTCAATCTATTAATCATCACTATCTCCCTCTCCAACATTCTATCCATCTATCCACCCATCTATACATCTATCAATTTCCCCGTCTATCTCTTTATACCAGCTATATCTCTCTACATATCTCTCTCCATCACTACCCATGTACCTATATATCACCTATCTTTTCAGCGAACCATCTTGTCCATTCTCTATTTCTCTATTTTTCTAGCTTTTTGTCTCTGCATCTCTCTATCCATCTATCTCTATCTCCCATCTCCTTCATCTATCTATATTCTTCTATCCATCTATCTCTGTCCATCGATCTCCCCATCTCTATCATCTATCTCTATAAACCATCTTTATCCGTCTATCTATCCATCTATCTCACCATCCATCCATCTCTATCTCTCCCTTTGTCTCACATCTCTCTAAATCTCTCTGTTCATCTATTCAAGCAGCTCTATAAATATCCATTTCTCTATCATCTCTCCGCATCCATCCCTCCATCCATCTCTCCGTCTCCATCTCCTGCATCCATATCTCTCTCCATCCCTCCTCCCTCGCTCTCCATTCCCCAGCACCTCAGTCCGTCCGCTGGCTGTTTGCAATGTCTCGGTTGGCATTCAGAGTCAGACTTGCTTAATCATCTGACATCCATTACAGTTAAGAATCTAAATGACAGCATCCATTTATTATTTCCAACCCACGCACGCACGCACGCACGCACGCACACACACACACACACCACGAAGCAGAGACGGGCTAATGTCTAATATCACTTGTGAAAGACGAAAACGAATGTGACAGGAGCCGGTAGAGATGACTGATGGTTCATTTATGATTCAACACAGTTTTAAGTGCTCAGCATCGCTTTGCAACTGGATCTTATTTTAAGACACTAACACAGGTGTTGGAGGGAAAGGTGAGGGGGTTGGTGGGGGAGTTCATTTTCCTTAAAGTGTCTCTTCTGTCTGGAGCGATCGCTGCCTCCCCTGAGCGACGCCCGCCCCCCCAAGCCCCCGTCCCCGACCCCGCCGCACCACGCTTAAGATGCCCCCCCCCCCCCCCCCCCCTTATAAAACTCAACCACGAGAAAAACACTACACTGCCGCAATAGAGATTCATACGTTCTGATTTACATTCGAATAATCGAAGGGCCAGATGTGCACGCCGCCCGCCCGCCTCCCTCGCTGTTAGAGATATCCAGCGCTTCATATTCTGTCCTTAACTACGGGCCGATCTGTCACGCGGCGCGCCGTTCCAATATATTCAAATCAATTTGCCATATGCCGCGATTCAATTTGACAATAAGACAGATCGGAATTCTTATGTTTAGATAATTGAAACAGACGCTTATTTGATGGTGTTGGTGGAGGCTTGTACTCTACGCGGGGACACGCTGCGTCTTGCCGTGTCAAAGATAGATTGTGCTGTCAGCTTTATGGATAAGCCTCTGTTTAGTTAGCCCTATTGGGAGGAGAGGAACATTGAAGTCATATTAAAGGGAACAAGTGTTTGATTCACGTCGCTGCAATGTGGAGCAGAAGCGGGGGGGGGACGGGACGTGACGTTTGAGCTCCGTCGGCCCGACCGCAACCGGTATTAGCCGGGGGGAGCGCTGCATCGGATGTAAAAGGACACACAAAGCGCCGAGTGTCTGGTTTGTAAACAAGACTTCGGACAGAAACATCGGCGGTGGTGGTGGGCGGCAGAAATCAGAGCTCAGACAAACCCAGGCGCCGACAAACCGAAGCCTCGGCTGAAAGAATAAATCTATTTTAACAAAAGGTCTCGAGTAGCGGAGGCCGCGCACACAACACACACACGGCTACGCTTATGATACTCGACCTCCGCTCCGGGAGGTCTTTGAAAAGGGAATATGTGGGAAAACAAGGTGAATTTGGATTGATGTGAGTCACGCTCTGCCTCGCCTGGAGCAGGTCCAATCGGTATCAATCGGCGCCTACCTGTATTCAAGGAATGCTGGATCGCGGCGTGGAACACCCACTCTGCGCCTACATCAGGCCTCTGGGCACGCGGCGCTGACGATCAAATCACATCAAATCTAAACAACTCCACCCTCGGACTGGCAAACCCTCCGGTTCCTGGTTTTTAATCGCAAGCTAATGTCAGGCGCAAGGCACGCTCACAACCAGTCTTCCAGGAGCCAAATCTTACGACGAATAGGAAGGCCGGATCGAGGATCTTAGAGTGTGTGAAGCCCACTCAGCCCCGGGGAACGGGTCCAGCGCTCGGCAGAGGCGAGGGGTCGGCGAGAGTCGACAGCGCACGCACGGCAGCGCTAATCCAGCTAAAGACGAGCCCCGTCGGTGCAGAGGATGCGGGTCTTTGGAGTGGGCGACTCAACCCGCATCCGGGGGTTAAAGCCTGTTTCCATCCATCTTTCGGATGCACGCTCGAGGCGCGACCGCATGAGAATTCTGCTCCTCCATCGCAACCTGAAAACAATTGGCAAATATCAACTCCCTGAAGATGCGAAGGGGTTCATTAGCATCTGGTACGCTGGCGTTCTCGGTCGGCAGTCTAACATCGCCAATGATTAAACTCCAAACTTCACTTTCTTTTGGGCAGAATTTCTTCTGATATTTGTTTAACCAGGACAGATCAGCCAAATGTAGGATTGAAACTTAAACATATAGAAAATGTTTTTACATGGACACATTATTTGAGGGATACTGGTCAATGTCCCCCTAATTTGTTGATATGTAACTTTAAATTCTATAGCTGTCTACAGTATAAGGGCATGAACGTACAGAATATTTCAAGTGTGAGGGCAGAATGTGCATGGACGGAGTGAGCAGGACAGCAGACGTCCATGATGCAGCAGACTGCTCGCTTGGTTTGCAGCATGAACCGGGAAAACGAGCAAATCAGCCGCTGATAAAAGGCAGTTTGAAGTTTCAGTGCTTTTCCGATTTTCCAAACCCTCTTTTTTTTTTTAAACAAACAACTTTTTTGTTGCCGCGGCAAAATTCAATTTGAGAGGAGTAGCGGGCAGACTGGCTCTGTTCCTCCGGCTACCTCGCGGACTCCCAAATAAGTGTCAGAGCGCATGTGCGCGCGTCACACCAGTATCACCTTCAGCTCCCCCGGCGTAGGAGCAGCCTATTTGGAGTCTCAGGTCGGTGCTCTGGCCTTTCAGCGTTGAACCCTCAGCGGGAGGGGAAGCTGGCCCCTACGGCTGCTATCGGCCCGCACAGGAGCCCGCAGTGACCACAGACCACTCCAATTGGTTCCTAATGAGGTCCCCGGGCGCAGGCTCACCGCAGGCTGGAGGACAGAGCTCGGGAGGGGACGGGGACGGGGGGCGGGGTTGGCGACCGAGCCTCGCTGACTCACAGCACTGCAAAGTGCAAAGATGAGGTTTGCTGCATCGCGCTTTTAACTCGACATCTGGAGTGAAACGGATAGAGGATGTGCACCGAGATGGGTGTTGGCGCGCTTGAGCATTTAGGTAGAAAAACCCCCCCAAAAAACGTAAAATAAACAAAACAAAACATATGGGCTTGTCGGTTGATGAGAGAGGCCGATGCTGGATGCGATACAGGGATAGTCCGGTTCTGCACAACTGTGTTTGCCCGATGCACGGCTGCAGAGGGGATTGAAACACCCAGCTCCTGTGAAATTAGGGAAATACACCTTCCAGCGTTTCGAAAGCTAGAATACGTGAACAATACATCTTGTGTCATTATGATGAGTTGAAATAACAAAGAACAACATTAAAGCCAGATCTTACTTAAAAATGCAGCTCCATTGGGAAACACTATGAACTATAACTGCTATGAAAAAAGAAAGTGCATTCACCCGCCCAAAAATATCTGGAGAATCCCTTCAACAAATCTTGTTGTCAATTAGTGTGTTTCTGGTTTGTGTTCAACAAACAGCCGGCAGCCAAGTCCCACACACCGGTCACCACTTCATATTTGCTTCTGGCAAAGAGTGTCATGAAAACAATAAAACTGTCATTAATTGCTGGACACAGAGGCTTTCCGTCCATGGCTTCCGTCCGCCCAAATAACAGACAATTAGGGGTCATCCGGGCTGGATAGAGAGAAGTATTTTAAGTAGAGGCTGCAGCCAGCACTTCCAGCAATTACTGTAGCAGCTGCCTGGTGTGTCCGTGTCTACAAGCTTGGCCTATTTCCCTTGACAAAGTCTCTTTCCACCCCGTTCCGCGTTGCATTTGATCGATCTTTCTCTTCCAACTACACCTGTTTAGATCCATCTTCTCTGCAACAATTTTTACTCTTCCTCTCCAAACGTGTCATTTTGCCTTTCCAACATTCCGTATATCCCCTCTCTTTCTCATCTCGCTTCTTTTTCAGCGCCGTGTTGTAGATGGATCGTTCTTTCGGTTACATATTCTGTCCACATTTCTGCTCCCTTCCGCTTCTACTTCACATTTGTCTCTGGTGTGCTGGTCGACCGTGGGCTATTACTGTCTCATTAAAGGGAGACTGGGGAGAGACAGGCCAGATAAATCAATCAAACTTCCCCTCCCGATGCCAGAGGGTTGGATGTATGGAGATGGAGCCCGTCCCTAGGAGGGACAGACCACAGTGCACCTCTTTCGACGACTGCGTTTCAGAGCATGTGCTGAGGCAGCACATTGACTTTAGCCATAATGACACGCTTCTATTTTCATACATTTCCTGGAGAATGTCGGCCGAGGGAACTCGGGTTGCGGAGGGGGGGCAGATTTGAGTCGCTGTACATCAGGGACCAGTGTCTTGTTCAGCCATCTCTCCTGCTTGTGTTCCCCTCTCCCATATGTAAATATGTCTCCAGCATCCATATGTTAAGGTCAACAGGCAGAGGTGGGTATAGAGATTTATACTTAAGAAAAAGATCTGTCATAGCCCTTTCCCACTGCACCAAAAACACCACCCGCTAACATCCTGCATTCGTCACCAGTGGGAAAGGACCTGGGTTTCAGCTCAGATGTGAACATGACATCGGGGTCCATCCGCTCATTTTGGACCGTTTACCTGCGCGATGCGACGCACCTTGAAATCAGCATGGAGTGCTCCATGCTGGTCCATGCTGTGGACAAGCTCCATGCTGCTTTGACTGTAGTGTTGGGTCGTTCATGAACGATCCGATTCTTTTGTACGGATTAAAATGCTTTTATTTTAGTTTTACAGTTTTATGTTGCTTGTTTAAGTTGCTGTCTCCTCTGCTGTTGTATTCCCATTCACTCTGGAACCATGACAGGCCCCTTTTCCAACGTGTTTGTGACGTTGAACCAGAAAAACACAGCATTTCTCTTGGCAATGGGAAAGGCGTCGATCACCTATTTTTAGCGGATTTGAAGGACCTGCTAATTTTGGTGTGAAAACAGTATTACTTTAACTGGATTATCTTTGTCCGCCCATTACTAAGAAGGCAATCTTAAAAGTTCTTGTTTTTTCGCTGCCCAACAACTATCCAATCAGCTTAGGACCATAGACTCTTGAAGAAAATGGGCGTAATGTCTCTGACATCAGCTGTCACCTGCCATTCAAACACTCCTCGGGTTTAGGTTTATGCTCGCCATAATCTTGACCGAAAACAGAACCAGAACCACGGCTACCTTGCTAGAACGGGAGGCCCGTCAATAAAGGCAACCACACACACAAATATACCTCCAATATACTGACTTTGTATTATCAATGAATGAATTAATTCCAAGTGTTTCTTCTTTTTCCACTGACTTCCATTCACTGACCCATCTAACGGCCAACCACTGCACTGCAGTTTGAAGCACTTGCATATTGGCTTCAGCACAAACACAAATTGGCTCAGTGTTAACGGGGTGATATTGTTCTTCTAAACAGTACGTTGGTAGACATGAGTACAGGTAACCTCCTCCAAAAGCGTATCTTACTTTGAGCCGGGCCTGCTTATCACACACACACACTAAGCAATCGCTGCTGGTGCCAAGGTGCTCCCCATGTGTCATTGTAGAAGCTGCAGGCGCCATGGAATGTGAATGTGTCCATTTCCCGTCTGTGACATCAGCAGCTGCTGTACGAGCCTCCCGCATCCTCGCCGGCAAGAGGCGAGGACAGCCCTTGATTGATGGTTCATTCCAATGGTTGAGCACAGTGACGTCAGCCGATTGGTCGGCCGTAAGTGAAGATCGCTCAACGTTAAACAAAAAAACACGGAAGAAAAAAAATTTAATCTCTCATGCGAACCATTACACATTCCACTCCGAACGAGATCCTGATGGAAATGAATTGCGTCCTCGCCGTCGTCGGCTGTCATTCTGCTCCGTGTGACGAGCCTGTAAACCTGCGGTTCTGCAACCGGAATGGGGTTGGCAAGCCGGTGCAACACACTGGAAGAACTCAGAACGTTTTAGCGTCAGCTTTTTTTTTTCACATTTAAACAGCGATGCAGTGGCATAACCTTGCAAAGGAAAGGATTAACTACATTTACACTCCTACAGTGGTACCTCGACTTATGACTGTAATTGGTTCTATAAGAACGGTCGTATGTTAAAAGCGTCGTATGTCGAAGCAATTTTTCCCATATTAATTATGAAATCATGAAGGGTGAAAATAAACAAAATACACAGCACAAACACGGTCAATATGAAAAAAATATCGATAAGCCACCAACTACTTGCACACACGATGTAGGTCGCCCGCTGACTGACCGCTGACTGACCGCTGACTGACCGCTGACTGACCGCTGACTGACCGCTGACTGACTGCTGACTGGCCGCTGACTGACTGCTGACTGACCGCTGACTGGCTGCTGACTGACCGCTGACTGACCGCTGACTGGCTGCTGACTGGCCGCCGACTGACCGCCGACTGACTGCTGACTGACTGCTGACTGGCCGCTGACTGACTGCTGACTGACCGCTGACTGGCTGCTGACTGACCGCTGACTGACTGCTGACTGACTGCTGACTGGCCGCCGACGCGCCAACTGCAAATTTCCACGGTCGTATCTCGAAGCAGTCGGTCGCAAGTCGATACAGATTTTCGCGACTATCGCTGCTCGTATCTTGGATTAGTCGTAAGTAGATGCAGTCGTAAGTCGAGCTACAGTACCACTGTAATGGACGTCGTCACCCCGAGCTCTCTGCTACCGGTATTCACTGTATGATCGTTTATTTTAATTTCCGCAGGTTGTTTAACGCCGCCACGCAGCTCTCCCCTATCTGTTTCCAGAGTCTGGGAGTAGGTGCGGCTCCAGCGATAGGCCGTCTGCCAACTCCACACTTAAGATGAGTCCCGAGCCGGTCTGCGGTCTGACAGCAGCAGTGACAGGCCTCTCCATCCATCAGCTGTCAATCTAATTCCTAATGGCTTCAACCGGTGACATAAATGAATCGAGCAGAGCGCCAAGACAAGCAGCCCCTGTCAAACCCCAATTTGAAAAGGTAAATAGGCGAAATATGAAAATGACACTCCAGAACACGACGGGTTTGAGGGGAAATCATTTCCGCCGCCAGAAAAAAGGTGCAGCTCCGTGTTTCCAGCAGCCGGCAAATTAGAAGAGGCCGTGTGTGAACACAACAACAGCAATAATTTGCTGCACAGATTTAGCACAGCTCCAGCCATTACACTGAATTGGAGGCAAAAATCGAATTTGTTGGAAAATGTAATACGCACAAAATGAAAAGACAAACAGGCTGAGAAAAGCTCGCCGGCAAAAGGATCCGGGACGAGAAGAAGAGGAGACAGAGCGACAGGAATGACCAAGGTTCCATTAAGTTCCACAGCCTCCACAAAAACACACCGTCCATACATGCTTTGGAGAAAGTTAATAGAGAGACAGACAGAAGGACCTGTGTGTAACTAAAGTAAGTTAATCAATACAATGCATTGATCAAGAGAAGCAGTGTGACAATTCAACGGCCAATAAGTCATTCTAATTACTTTGTAGAAGGAAGATATTCACGTAGGATTGTTGGTGCTGATATAAGATAGAGTATATACTCTATATGTATAGTACCGTTATATCACCATTCAACTGCAGATTCAAGAGAGCTTCTGCTGTTTCCACCCTGAGCCCCAATTTGTTTCATTTTTGTTCTTGCCTGTATGAATGTTAAAAGGTGCTGATAAAAAATAAAAAAAAAAAACAAGGAAAAACTGTTTTCATGCCCCAAGGAAGCCTGACTTTCTTGTTAGTATATTTTGTGTACTTGACAGTTTGTTTTTTTTGTTTTGTTTTTGGGGGGGGGGGGGGGGGGTTCTGTGCCTCCCATCATAGAATGCAATCTAAAACAAAACAAACAAACAAAAAAGCTTAGCCCTAATCCATCTGGGCAGTGTGCAAAGTGCCGGACGTGAAAGGAACTGGAGACCTTGTCATTAATCCTTGAGACAAGATCCCGCTAATTAACAGCAAGCTTTCCGCAACTCCACAGAATTGTATTTGCAAATAGATCCAAGCTATTTTTTAAGATTCATCAAAGTCAGAACTGAGCTGTGAGCTTCCTCCAGTGACAAAGCTCTCTGCTTTCATCAAATCTGCACAACAACAGTAATCCTTTGTGCTCACAGTTGGTTTAGGTTATCAGTGTTGCATGCGGGCCAGGGATTGATACCCATAATCCTCTGCGCTGATCTAGATGTAAGCTCAACTCAGTTTGGAAGAACATTTAATCCAAGGACGGTAAAAAAAATAATAAAAACACGACTCCTCATTGCGGAGCTTATTAATCGAGCAGACGCCACCGGCTTAATTCGTCGTTTATATTTCATACATACGTTCGGTTTATATTACACCTCTGATTGTTCATAGTTTCGAAACAAGTCTCTCCTTTTCTCCCTCCCTCTAATTGTCGAGAAGAAACGTCCTTCCAGTTAACACTACCACTCGCTGCAGTCAGACTTGGAGCTAATGGACTTTGCCAAACTTTCCTTTTGTAATTGGCAGGCAGCCAGAGCAGATTGACAAATGAGCGCCGGCTATCAGCAATCCCCAAGCCATGAATGCCAGGGTAGGGAATCAAAATAATTAAAATAAATAAGGTGCCAAGCAGCAACCTGGCACGGCAGACGAGTGGCTGCGAGCAGCCAGCGAAGACAGAAGAGGGACCCGGGACAAGCAGGGAACGGGGAGACGTTCGCTGGCGGCTGTCGCGTCTCGGCACGGACGTTATTTCAGACAAATGATTTCAAAGAAAAGTCGATCAATTAGTTGTCGGCGCGACAACGTGATAATACAAGATAGAAATGATCTGATGAAGAAATAGAACTGGCTAATAGTCAAAGATTCACACCTCTGGATGAGCTCATTTTCACTTGCGCTTCGCTCTTTGTTTGCACGTTGTCATGCGAGCGGGCACGTGCGCCAGGATCGGCACAACCGCCTGCGAAGGATAACAAACACCACCCGAGTTCTGCAAGAGCCACCTGCTCGGCAACCGCGCATGGTCACTTTAGACACGCGCACGTCAAAGGTAATGAACAATTAAAAGATTAGAAAATGAGAAATACCATTGAGCGGATCTGGTGTCGAATCATATTAGTCTTTGGCTTCACTTACAAATGAGCGTTTTATCATGTGGACCGGACACGTGGCGGGAGAACAATGGAAAATTTGCGACTATTATGCTGTGTTTGAGACACCTCTGAACACGTATAACCCACAAAAAATAAAAAATAAACACAAAAATCACCTCCAACTTCTGAACAATGAATTGAGTAGTGGTCCAAGAATTTTACGTTGGATATTTGGGAATTATCTCATCGTCCCAGGGATCCCACATCTTCGATCTGAGCATCATGGCAACATCATGGCCTTTGATTCAAACAAATTAAACGGTGTATGGTGTATATTATACACTATATATACTATATATACAAGATACACTATATACACTGTATACATCGCATTTCATCTCATCACCGTTCTCAGTCTCGTTCCCGCAGTCTGTCAGTATTCACTACACTAGCAATCGCCACGCCCCCTAACCATGAAATAACACTATAAACACTATATATATTATATATACCAGCCACACCCCTTACCGTGAAATAACACTTGAAACACTATATATATATTATATATACCAGCCACGCCCCCTTACCATGAAATAACACTATAAACACTATATATATTATATATACCAGCCTTACCGTGAATTAACCAACGACAAATTCGCTTAATGACCTGGTTCTCGGAACGGAACTCGGTCGTTAAGTGAGCAGTACCTGTAGATCGTTTTTAATGCAATAGTGACAGGAACCAACTGACTATGGCAGTTCCGCCAGCCACACGCCACCCGAGTGGTGTTTCCAGGGCCCTCTGACACAGAGACACAGGCAGAGATGTTGTAAACACACCAGTTTATTGTAGAGAGCTGGAAGACGGAACAAGCCAGGAACAGATGGACACGTGTCACGACAGAGGCTGTCCCTGTGTGTGTGTGTGTGTGTGTCTGTGTGTGTGTGTGTGTGTGTGTGTGTGAGATCCCGGGCCCAATTACCTAGACCAGAGACAGGTGTGGCTGCTTAAACCACACCACCCCCACACCACACTGACTTTTGACAGTTTTCTTTTTCATATTCTTTCTCTGATTTCCCACACTTGGACTGTCACTCCTGTCATGCACCTGCTTCACACTTTTATTTCACTCCGTCAGAATCTGAATTGTCTTTATTTCCAAGGAAATTTAAATGTGCAAGGAATTTCTCTTGGTATCTCTTTGTGCTTATTGCAACAATAGCAATGAATATAGTAAGAGAATAAGAAAGTTAAATGCAAGTACTTCTAGTCAAGAAACAAATGAATAATAGAAACATTTACAATAATACCATACAACACTACAATAATATTATAACAAAAATATTATATAAAATATAATATATATAATAATACCTCAATAATAATATTGTCTTCCTATTGTAAATGTTTCTATTATAACATTTGTTTATTTCATTTTTTTACATATTATGTAAAATATATAACAATATGTAAAATATGTCTGTTTTTAAAATTAAAGAGCGTGCAAATTATGAACCATGGAATGTGCAAATGCTCACAGTATGAAGTATAATATGTGCAAGGTGCAAGGATATAGTCAAGAAGACATTACATCAATGTAGCGTGGAGAAACTGTAGGGGCGGAATAACAGTCGTGTCTGGGGGGAGGGGGACCCATGCCTTGTTGATGAGGCCAGCTGCAGACAGGAAGAAACTGTTCTTATGGCGTGAGGTTTTGGTCCAGATGTACCTCAACTTGCTGCCGGAGGGGAGGGACTCAAAGAGTTTGTCTCCACGGTGGGAGGGGTAGGCCACAATCTTTCCCGCTCCCCTCCAGGTCCTGGAGGCGTACAGGTCCTGGAGAGACGACAGTTTGCAGCCACCTTCTCAGCAGAGCGAATGACACACTGCAGTCTGCCCTTGTCCTTGGCAGTGGCAGCAACGTACCAGATGGTGATGGAGGAGGTGACGATGTGCTCAATGATGGCGATGTAGAAGTGCACCATCATTGTCTCGTCATTGGCAGGTTGAACTTCTCTCAGCTGCCACAGAGGAAGTACCATCCTCTGCTGAGCTTTTTTGGTGAGGTAGCTGTTGTTCAGCTCCTGCTTGAGGTCCTGGGTGATGATGGTTCCCAGGAAGCAGAAGGACCTCACAGTGTCAGTCACACAAGGTTGATGGGTGCAGGTGGGGCTGGGTTCTTCCTGAAATCTACAATCATCTCCACTGTCACAGCTTTGACCCCCAAGTTGTTCTGACTGCAACAGGTCAGATGGTCAATCTCCCACCTGTAGGCGGACTCATCCCCACGAGAGATGAGCCCAACGAGGGTAGTGTCGTCCGCAAACTTCAGGAGCTTGACAGACTTGTGACTGGAGGTGCAGCTGTTGGTGTACAGGGAGAAGAGCAGAGTGGAAACAACGCAGACTTGAGGGGAGCTGGTGCTGATGGTCCGGGGTCAGAAAACGTGTTTTCCCAGCTTCACGTGCTGCCGCCTGTCAGACATGAAGTCTGTGATCCACCTGCAGGTGGAATCAGGCACATTCGGCTGGGAGAGCTTGTCCTGCAGCAGGGCCGGGATGATAGTATTTAAGGTGGAGCTAAAATCAACAAACAGGATCCTGATGTAGGTTCCTGAGGAGCCCCAGTGATGGAGAATTAGGTGGAGGGCCAAGTTTACTGCATTGTCAACAGATCTGTTGGCTCTGTAGGCGAACTGCAGGGGTTCTGGGAGTGGGTCAGTGATGGCTTTAAGGTGGGACAGCACAAGGCACTCAAATGACTTCATTACCACAGAGGTCAGAAGAACAGGTCTTAAGTCATTAAGTCCTGCAGTCCTTGGCATTTTGGTGACAGGGATGATGGTGGAGGTCTTGAAGCAGGCTGGCACATGGTATGTCTCCAGTGATGTGTGCGATCACCGGAGACAGCTGATCGGCACAGTTCTTCAGGGTGGTTGGAGAGATAGAGTTTGGCCCGGCTGCTTTGCGGGGGGTTCCATCTCTTGAAGAGTCTGTTAACATTTCTCTCCAGGATGGTGATAGTCATCATTGTGGTGGAGGACACGGGGGTATCTGAGGTGGGCAGCTGTGGAGAGGCCCAGATCCCTGCTGTAGTGAGGGAGGTGTGCCCCACTCCTAAACACCTCTCCCTTCTCCAACCTTAGTTGTCTGAGTTTGGCTGTGAACCAGGGTTTGTCGTTGTTGTTACTCACCCTAGTGCGTGCCGGTATACAGCTGTCCTCACAGAAGCTGATGTAGGACATAACAGCCTCAATTCATCCAGACTGTTGGTAGCAGTCCTGAAAACATTCCAGTCCAAGCCCTCCTGAAGATCCTCCACAGCTTCACTGGTCCACTGATCTAATGTCCTCAAAACATGTTTAGAGAGCTCTAAGTTCTACCTGTATGCAGGAATCACTCTGGACATGGCACGGTTTGATAGGCTTTGCTTACTGTGGTATAACAGTGATCCAGAATATTGTCTCTCCTCCCCATTGAACATAGCTTAGAGACAATATTATGCCTAGGCTCAAATTTTAATCAGTCTGGTCCTATGTGGGAAACCCTTACTTCTCTACTTCTCTTTCAGCCTGACAACATTTTATTTGGAGTGAACATCATCGGCAGTGGGAGACCTTCCCTGGCCTTGATGCAGTCAGCCCGAGGTTGTGAGCACATGCTGCTCATTTACAAACGATTGGGATTTAGTAACACTGACCCGAATTTGTGAACAGATTGCTCCGACACAAAGCGTTCCTGAATCCAGAGTTTTTAGCATGAAGGAATGTTTTTTACACCAATAGCAAAACACAAATGGGATGTGGAATGACACAAAAAGTAGAGCTATTACTAAAAATATGAGTCATCATCAGAAAAATGGTCTGGGGAAATTAAAAAACAGTTGATTTGACACCAGTGTGGTCCTTTAATGTTCTAAGGCACAAGGATAAAGTCAGTGAACGAAAAGTTTCTCTAGTTTTAAAAAAATACGAAAAATGTGGTTCGCTAGACTTTTAAGGGTAAAAAAAAACCTCCTCCTCTGTCAGGAGGAAAGAGGCTCTGGGCCTGGTTGCTCCTTGAGGTTCAGCGATGGCTCTGTCCGTGGTGCTGGACGCCTCCCACTTTTCTCTTGGCACTGAGTGACGATCCAGAAAATCTGCTTGCACTACGCATGCGTTATGTCCAGCATAACTGATTATGCGAGTAGAACGATAGATGGTTTTTCTGACTAAACTATGTCGTCACATAGCTACATCACTGCATCTTTGTTTTTCTTCTTATTTTTTGAAGACAAATGCACTGATGATAATTGCAGCTTACGTCTCAAAATACAGTCTGCCAGGACAACCTAAACTATTCACATAAGCGAAACACAAAAAGAAAATCTAAATCTAAATAAAGGAAGAAAATATGAAAAATAGAAAATATTTAATGGAAAATAACAGCAGGGACCCACTCAGGACTTTGGAGTTAAAAATATATATATACATAGATGTGTACATGAATATACATTGTTAAATATATTCCTACATATAAAATTGTAAAGGTAAAATATTTCTCTAACTGTTTATTTAATTATTCAAGATTTTATTTATCTGCACACTGTGTAATGATGTCCTTGAGACATGTCACAATGCATTATGGGATATTTATACCAGTGCAGTGCTTGTATGATACAATATATGACAGGGTGTGGTAGGTCATACAGGTATTTTTTAGATACTTGAGTTTATATGTATATCTATATACTCAAATATATATATACACACACACACACACACACACACACACACACACATTTACATGTGTGTGTGTGTACTTTGTGGAAGATGACATGAAGGAAACATGAAGCAGAGGTGGTTTCACCCCAAAGAAAGGGCTCACTTTAGGTTAAAAAAGGTGCCCTCCATTTCGCATTTCAAGATCAAATAACATTTGTAGTGCACTATGAAACACAAGGACTGATTCTGAGAGAGAGCGAGAAAGAGAGAGATTGAGAGAGAGCGACAGAGAGAGAAAGAGAGTGAGCGCAAGAGAGCGGCAGAGAGAGAGAGACAGCGAGAGGGAGTGAGCGAGAGAGAGAGACAGTGAGAGAGGGAGCGAGAGAGAGAGAGAGACAGAAAGAGCGAGAGCGAGCGAGAGAGAGTGACATTTCGTCCATCCTCCAATTTGAAGGGGAACCACTTTAAAAGATATTGGAGGTGGACTGATCCAGCTTGGCCCAGTGTTTTACACTTCATCATCGCGGTTGACCTTCTCTTCCTGCCAGAAAGCTGCCGTCCAAAATAAGCCACAAATATCCAATACAAATGTCCGTCCCACGTAGTGGCAAAATCTTAAATCAAAGAGGGATTCTGACCCGCTGAAACTATTAAAAAGGTCACATTCTTCACGATATTCTATAATGGATAATGTAGGACGGGCATCTGGTGTGAAATAAGGACAACTTATTGGAAGTCGCATACACTCTGTGTATTGACAGTTCCATCATTTGGCACAACTTGCCATGCACACATTTCTGAAATATATTCAGATTCAAGGAGGTTGAGTTGTATGGTTCCAGTCCCTGAATCTCCAGCCCCCCCCAATTTTTACAAATTTGCCGGTTTGGGGTCTGATGTCGGTGGCTTCGTGTTTCCTCGGGGAGAATTTTCACCGAGCCGGAAATACCGGCCCTAAAATCAGAACAATTTCATTTTTTTTGCATTGAAATCAGTTCTTTGAGGCAGTGACGTTATCAACGTTCTTCCCTTCAGGATTTGGGAAAAAATTGTATCCATCGGCTGGTCCCCGTGTGACTGGAGGAACCGGGGTGAAGGGAAGCAACGACTTATCGTCGTATTGTGAATACCTCATGTTATTCAGGCGAAACGCTTCGCTTCAATCACGACGACTCAATTTGTGACCCCGGTCCAGTCACTGAAAAGGCCTCAGAGGCAATAAAATGTCCGACTGAATTATGAACGTGAAACGAAACGGAAATTCAGGATGATTATCTTGCTGGTTTTCCCAACTTGTATATATTTTTTTGTTTTAATGAATGACCCGTGCCTTGCTCATGGGCACCACGCAGAGGCACACAAAAGGGGGCAGCATTACATCTTCATCTCGTGAAACTCGTTGCTGCTAAATTGGCACTTTCCCTGCAAAGTGACCATCATTTGTTCACTTCTTGCCTTTCAAACTGGGAGCTGAACACTTCATTTTCCAAATGTAGTAGCACAAAACGCACAGCGGACATGTCCACGTGTTCTGCGCATTCTTCATTTGGGTGTCTGCACTTGCAAATGGCGACGCGTTCCAAACATGTGCACCAGAAATCAAAATGGGTCAATAAATAAATAACTTAAAACACTTTTAACCACAAATGAACACAAATTAACCACAGGCTTCCATGTTTTGCCGAACAGGACCAATATAATACATTAAGTTTGGAAGTGGGGAATACCCGCTTTTCCCAGATTACCGGTTTTCCCAGTTCCATGGAACGCATCGTAACACCGAACAAAGTTTGTGACCGCCGAAGGAATATGTTTTAGTGACGACTCTCAACTTATTTTCTGGCGAACCCTTTTTTCCATTCTGTTTTTTTTATCGTGTTCCGCTGGTTGTGTACTGGTTAAGAACACCAGTGTGTGTGCAGTCGGCCAGCCGTGGCACGCACGGTCACACAATCTGACCAAATTTACACCACGCCGACGGGATCATCTGGCCTCGAGTCTGACACCACCGGGGAAACAACGTGAAGGCCGTCGCTGTGCCAGGACTGTGTGTCACACACACACACCCACACACACACACACAAACACACAGGCACACACACACACACACACACATACAACAAACATTAATGTGCTTGTACGTCTATCTGTGTGAGGAAACTGGGACACCACACTGACACAGAGCCTGAGATCTCCAGATAGAACATTATTTTTGTGAGAGCGCCACCATGGATTCCAGTCACAGCCTTTCACCAATTTTCTGTCCAACGCCTTGCTCACGGGCGCCATATCGGAGGCACACAAAACATAGGGGACAGCGTAACTCCCTCACTACATAAAACCCATTAGAGCACAACACCACCAGTGAGCTGAAGTACCGGCAGCATTTCATAGGCCCCCTCTCCGCCGCCTCCGCAGCTCCAGGTTGTGCCGTTTAATGATGGAGCGGAGTATTGGTTCTGGAGCCGAGCCCGACGCTGACTCAGCGCCGCTCGCCTCCCGAAGGGGCGGGCGGCCTTAAATGTTACAGAAGTCCAGACTGTTTTAAGGTCCGCATCTGGGATTGTACAGCGTGGAGAGGGAGGAGCGGCGGCACAAATCAGGGGGGAAGCCGGGGAGATATGGCAGTTTGCGATCGGTAAATTCCATTTCAAGTTAAAGGCTTTAATGTGGATTTTTCCATCTGAAAAGGCATTATTTAGAGGGATCAGTCGTAATAAAATACCGACATGTTGTCGCCTTAAACAGCACGGGAGAAGATTATAACAGGTAATCTCCCCTAATAAACACTTCAAATAGCGTCTCCTACACACAAAAAGGGCCTCGCATGAAAACAAAGCATAAACACGTTTATTCAGCGCTCAGTGTTTCACTGACAAAGAAAGAGGATTTGGGAGGGATAAATAAAGTGAAACAATGTGATAATCTGCTCATCCCTGTGGGACGTCATTATTCCTGTTGTTTCGTTAAATGAGGCGAAATTTGCTGCGATGGAGCCCATTTCCATTCAGTCTTTCCTTACAAAGGTGAGACCTATATGACGGTGGAACCATCCACCGTGCACAACGCGGAATCCATATTTTAAACATAAAGTGAGGAAGAGACGGCCATTACTTTTGAAACACACACCTGACCTTGGGTTTGTCAGACACACACACACTCAGACAGACCTGATTCGCAAACTGAATAATTAGCGGTGGTTGTCGGCCGTGGTGTCGGCATGACAACCAAGGTTGACCTGCAAACGGGCGAGTGGTTGTTGTTTTTGTGCGTTATGAAGGGATGAAGGGGGAAAAACATCAGTTCATGCTCATGGTGATGTCACCCCTGTTGCTATTTAAACATCCGGGGGCGGCGGAGGATCCTGTCACGAGGACGTTCGTTGTTCAAATCCAATCAACGACAAGGCCGATGTCAACACCGTTCCCAGCTCAACTCAAAATTTGGATCATTGATCCTTCCCATTGGAAAAAGAACCATCATAATAAAGTACATCTGATGTAAACACGTGGCGAACTTCATTCAGGGTCCAAAAACTGAACTTTGAACCTCGAAAATGTCGCCTGTTCGGTCTTAGCTGACTCAACTCTTTGCTCTATTCTTTCCCTCGCGGCACGTCATGGCAGGTACAGCTTCGAACCCACCCCATGGGCGACCGACGGTGGTGATATTACAGCCGAGTGTATCCCGGCACACCCTGTTCGTACCAGATCCTAACAAGGGCGGCGACCGTCGGTGCCCGACAGCGCTGCATCGGCAATACGGCCGACGACGAACTCCACGCCTTCGGGTCGGCGCTACACCGCATCCAGGAGATCCACTGACCCTGCATCATTATCGGCCCGCCATCATTATCGTTCCGGCGGGACTTCCGAGGCTGAAGGACCTCCGCCCGACGTCCGCCGCGCGTCGCCGCCATCGCCAAAGAGCGCAATCTCCCCGTCGTCGCCGCGGGCGACACATCTGGAGGCCTCGGACGGCCGTCACGCAGGAGACGGGCGGTGCGGAAAGGCTCTAATGAGCTGGGCCGCCACTGACGGCTCCACCCCTCCCCCCGCCACCCCCATAACCCCGACCGCCGCCTTCCAAAGCCCGCTTTTGGAAATGACATTAACATTGTTCGCGCCTTATCTCGCCCTGTCCTCCAGGAGAAGCGTTTGGCTGGAGTTTAACCTCGTCATCTCACAGATAAAGAACGTTGGGGGTGGACGCGCACGCCGCACTGGACCCTCCTGAGAAAGAAAAAAGAAAAGAAAAAACAGCTATCTGCAGACCTCAGCTTTGCCGGCGCTCGGACGCCGCGCTTTGTGCCGCCTCATTCAGCGCGTAAGGTCACTCCAAGCGTATCTGCGTCAAACTTGTGTGTTTTCAGTGTGAGGGGTTTCTTTTTTTTTATTTCGACGAACAGAGGACATTCATTTTACACAGACAGGAAGTGGAACAGAGGAGGGGGTTGAGTATGCATTTGTCTTCTGCCCCCTTTCCTCTCCTGACATCCCCCCCCCCCCCCCCCTCGAAAAGCTGGTATGGCTCCGGCGGCCAACGGCGCTTTCAAATTATCCGTCCGGCAGCGTCGCGCTTCACGTCCCTCGAACCCGAGTCGACAACGCGGCCAGGTGGAATGCGGCGTCGCGGCACAACTATTCTGCTCCATATCTGGGCCGCATCAGATATGCACAGTGTACGCACACAGACACACACACACGCACGCACCAAATAACGCACAGCGAACAAATACGCACACACACACCTCAACACAGGCACACAAACACATATACACACACACTTACAAACACCAACGGAGGGGAGAATGAATCGCCTGCAGTTGCCATAGAAACAGCTGGGTCCCCCAACATCCATCCAAGCGCCTTCAGAGAAAGAAGCATTTGTCTCATTTTTTTTTTTCAAATGCGCGCGCGCGTCTGAAAAACAAAACAAAAAAACAGAAAAAAAGTCGAACAAACGCGGCAGCCAAACACCAGCCCTCGCCGCCAGTGTGCGTGCGCGCGCAACACGCGCACGCACGCACACACGCACACACGCACACACGCACACACACACACACTCACTCCCCCTCTCTCAAAGAGCCTGGGAGTGTGTTTGGTGGATCCCCTCTGTGATCACAAAGAGCAGCTCTTATCCTCGTGAATCCTGTTTCATGGCTGTGGCTTAGAGAAACTAGGGAGGCCTGGATTATTGGGCCGCTTCGCGAAAAAGGTTGGCTTTACTTTAAATAAGACATGAAAATTCCTCTAGCACGCACACACACACACACACACACACACACACACACACACACACACACACACACTTCTACTGATGATATGTGTCAGGATTTGATTTGATTTTTTTTCGGGGGGGGCGTTAGCAAATATTGAATATTTTATAACCGTAGGGCTTTTACAGACACGTTTGAGTAATTTAGGTGATGCTATTATTAAGAGCAACTCACACCACACACACACACACACACACACACACATTCACAAGACTGCTTTTTTCGTTTTGTTTTTACACTGCCTGCAACCCTTACCCTCGGGGGAACTAGAATCTCATTGAATTTTGAATATGTCCTAAATCCAACATGGTACAGAGAATCCCTATTTCCAAACTATTTACAATTCTGCTTCGCGCATTGGAAGCTTGTGTGTTTTCCAAAAGATTTTAAGATTAGTAGGTTAGCCAAGTAATACATTAACTCCTGGTACGGCTCCAAGGGGGTTACACTATAATGCGAGATAATATAATCAGCCAGCTTTATTCTGTTTGATTTAAGTTGCCGGTACTCCCTGTTTAGCATGAAACAAGTGTGAAACTTTGTGGAAACAACACGTATTGAGGATGACCTTTCAGATAAATCATAGAGAACCATCTGGCTAATTACTAAACATTGACTCACAGACTAGCACCCAGCTATATCACTTAAATGTTTTCTTTGTGATTATACAGTACATGAGTATCAGTTTAAATATAAATCGAGAGAGAGAGAGAGAGAGAGAGAGAGAGAGAAAAACCACCGCAGCTTTTCAGGACAAATTACCTCAATCTCCTACAGCTGCGCCCCCTGCCGGTTGCCAGTGCTGGCTCTCACAACCTGCACCTGATGCCGCCAAAACCACTCCCCAGGACCACAATAACTTTAACGTATTTCAATGCCCTAAAACCCTCGCTCTCTCTAAAAATATAATTACATGAAAAACAAAATGTATCCCCTTTTTACGAATGCAAGGTTTGGATTTAATGCTCAGGAGCCCGTCCCGTAGTAGGATCCTAGTGTCAACAGCGAGGCCAAGGAGTTCCGGCTGCTCTTTAGTATCCATGATTAAAGAGACTCCAAAGCTCTCCCCTTAACAGTGTCAGGTGAAAAAGTGCCAACAACCCTTTTTCCAAACAAGTCATTCTGGAGCTCTAGTCTGCGGTCGTACGCCCCACTTCAGGAAAATCGAACCTCCCACTTATAGAGTCAGTGGGAGAGGCAGTCCGTCCCTTTGAGTTGCAAGTCTAATTTGCCGTAGGCTGAATCAATCTATAAATCAATCTAAACAATAGCGTTTGTGTTCGCCTGATGCGTTTTTCAGTGTAGCCTACTTTGGAGTTGCGGTTTTCCCCCTCAGGGCTTGCACACATACTGTACATAAAAGTACCGTGATGAATGAGCCGATCACGTACTGGAGGTAACAGCCGTACTGAATACTCAAATTCCACTTTCCGCGGCGGTGGTGCTGAACACTGACACGCTTGCCAAGAGCGGCCAAAATGCCAGGAGTGGCCATCCGTCCAGTATCAGGTCGATAAAGAAGCAAAGACGTCGATACCCGACCAACCTGAGCTAATCTGTTCACAACGGTCGCTGAGCATCTCAAATCAAACGACGTCGAAGAGGAGGGGTCTCCTCACGATTCTCTCCCAACGTGACCCTCCCAAGCGTAGGTTCTTTGGTGTATACAAGGCAGGCCCCCGAATCCCAGCGTTGGGATCGCAGATGTTCTCTCTTGGTGGGGACGGTTCGATGGAGGTGGTGTCCTCTTCTCCTGGCCGCGTCGTTCGAGAGACGTCTTGGCGCAAGGTTGGCAACCACTCGGAGACTAGTCTAGCGCGACACAGACGAATATTTTACAGATTATTTTAATTCTGCAGTGCTCTTATTTTTTCATCCAGATGAACAGCCACTGCGTTCTCGCCCAGGAAAGGTGGGCCCCGCCACCAACAACGGAAACACAGGCATACAGAGGAGCACATGCGGGACGCTCCTACAGTGAACGGTTGTTTGTGCCGGTTAAAAATAAATAAATAAATAAATCGAATTTGGGGTTTCTTTTACAGGTTTCAACTATTCCCAACCTCCCCTCAACCATTTCCCGCCCAATTTACAGACAAGCTAAAGAGAGAATGTGCGGAGGTTTTCCCTGAGACTAGGCCTAAATTGGAAGGATGCAGTGCGCTAAATCCGTCTGCCAAAAGCCCAATAAGAACTTCTCTGTCAGAAATGTCGGGGCGCTTTGAAAAGATGTTTTTCTTTTTCCGGGCTAAAGATACACAACCGACCTGGGTGCGTTTCATCTGGCTCCAACTGAAGTTCCGGAGACAAAATGTAAACAACGCCGTCCTGAAACGAGGGCGCCTTCCACTCGCAAGCATCCACGCGCTGCAGGCTTCCGTCACCCTTTGATACGGGACGATTAACCCAGAATCACAACTGCTCAACTGTATTCAAGAACAGCACGCTTTTGTACTTTTTTCCAGGCAAATTTTCCCAAACACTGTGGTGTTTTTTTTTTGCACCCGCGACTGTACGGCTCCCGGCGTCTCAAGGAAACGTCTGGGACGGACGGCGTCGGCCCTGATGGGGTCATCGATCACGCAACGTAGCCCCGCCCTTGTCTTTATCTGCTCAATCCCTTATACACAAAATAAAGAAAAACTATATATAAAAAAAAAAAAAAAAAGAGTTCAGAAACACCTTGAGTCATCAGGGTCACGGGGAAACGGGAAAAAGAGAGAAAAGACGCTGCACCGAGTGGTGTGGAGATCGGGCTAACAGAGATAAATGGTGATCGCGTTGGAAATCAGAGAAAAAGCCAGAGAGAGACAGCAAAAGGGGGAGAGGGAGAGAGAGTGAGAGAGAGTGAGAGAGAGAGAGAGAGAGACATTCAGAGCGCACTGTAAAATGGATAAGTGAACAGAGATAGATGATGATTGCAGAGCCCTGATCCAGGACATCCCCGGGGCAGGGCGGGCCTGCCAGCCACAAATTAAATCACCTTGGTGCCTTGATGGATGACTTTCAGGCCGTGAGCCCTTTCCTCTCCTCTGCTCTCCCACTGGCTGCCCCGCCACCCACGCTCACCGATCCCCATGCCCCCATTTTCATAGAGATCAACACACACACACACACACACATAAGCACACACACACACACACACACACACACACACACAGAGTCAGACACCAATAAGTCAATGGGGCAATGCTGATTTTAACGCTCAGAACCCTGATGTCGAGGTAATCTATAACCTTCCATTTTTTACCCCTTACCTTCCTGCTTGCCCTTATCCACCGGCTTGACAGGGATATTATTTACACCCTGGAGGTGTATGTGTGTGTGTGTGTGTGTGTGTGTGTGTGTGTGTGTGTGTGTACTTGTTTGCTGTCCTGTGGTAAGAGGCCTGACCAGCGACTGAAAAAGGAACTTTGATCCAGTGAGTTCTTTCCGCTCCGGCGGCGCTGTGGTGGATCAGTCCATTAGTGAGGGTTTGTTCCAATCAGTTCCAAGTCATTGATCAACCAACCAACCAGTTCACAGAGCCCGGGCATCTCACTTCTCATGGCTTTTTTGTTTTTTCTTTTTATCCCCATTGCGCTCCCTTTGAATGACTCGTCGTGTTTTGTTTCCCCGGAGAGCTCCGATTGGCTGCAGCGGACGTCTTTGCAGCCCGTGCCACTGTGTCATCGGTCGCTCTTCATCATTGCATTGTTGCCACTGGCCTGAATTAACTCACCAGGCTTGGCGCAAGGAGGAGTCACCCGTCGTGTGGCTGAATCAAGGCGTACTGCAGCGGAACCGTGATACGCAGTCAGCCGCAGCGCCTCAAATCAGAAAGCTTTGATTTGACTTGTCCTGCTGTAGCGGTTCCCAACCCATGGGGCTAGACCTCCGAAGGGGGTCGGCGGAGATTGCAGGGAGGGGTCACGAGTCCTTGGACTATTTGAGGCGTGGTCAAATATTGGTTAAAAAAAATCCACGCGTGTGAGGGTACAGCAAGTGAGTTTTATCTGTTTGTGGGATGGGCTGCATTCTCACTACAAACAAACCGCTCCGTGGAGCGATAGCAAGCGTGCCGAGACCGCGCCCTCTAGGCGGTCTTGGTCTGGTTGATTCAGCCCGGAACCGAGTGCGATGGCTGTGTTCACATATGCCCGAACGGTCCAATCTTGGGGGCGGGGGACGCTCCAGGTTTCTGACCAAAAACTCCAAAACCGGCTAGGTGGTGAATGGGGGTTAACGGGATCAGGAGATCTACCGGTGGTTAGGTGCAGGGGCTGCAGTCATGAAGTTCTCCATTTTACCAGTCAGTCTTTGTTCCAACCCAACCCCCCACCTATGGTCATGACCTATGGGTAGTGACGCAAACAATGAGACTGCGGATACAATCGTCTGAAATGGGGTTTCTCCGCAGGACGGCAGGGCTCACTTTCCATGACAGGGCGAGGAGTACAGCCGCCGCTACGGCCGCTGCTCCGCCACATGAACACCAGTCGGCACTGGTGGAGTTGGCTCGGGCACCTTGTAAGGTGGGGATGCACCAGAACCCCAAGACCTTATTCAGGGAAAGCACAAATAACGCCACGGAAACGCAATATTTCTGATACCCCAAGTTTCTCGTTATTATTCGGGAAAAAAATGTCTGTGTGTCAGCACGGATGCGTGTGTGTGTGTGTGTGTGTGTGTGTGTGTGTGTGTGTGTGTGTGTGTGTGTGTGTGTGTGTGTGTGTGTGTGTGTGTGTGTGTGTGTGTGTGTGTGTTTCATGGCAGGGGGTGTTGGAGTGTGATAGAGAGAGAGAGAGAAAGAGAGAGAGAGAGAGAGAGAGATCGCAGGCTGTCATTTTTGCCGGCGATAGCGGCTGAACTGAACGTCTGTACAACTGTATCAAAGAATCCCTCCAGTGGCAGATATGGCTGCGCCGCGTATTTTATGCGGCCGTTGGCAATATCCCCACAAAGTTGCAAAGGTGTAGAGGGGCGGGGGTAGATAGAGAGAACCACTGCAGCTTTTCAGGACAAATTACCTCAATCTCCTAAAGCTGCGCCCCCTGCCGGTTGCCAGTGCTGATTCTCCCCACCTGCCCCTGATGGCGCCAAAAACCAGTCCGAAGCAGGAGAGTGCTGACAAGATGTCCCCCAGTTAAAACAAAGGGTTGGGGAGGAGTTGATAAAAGGACAGTTGATAAAACCTAGTTTAGTCAAAAATAAAAATACAGACCGAGATGAAAAGTACAGTACGAGATTGTGGAAATCTATTTCAGAATCAATCACATTCCAATATTGAATCAATTTGACGCTTTGAAGGCACAATAATTGCATTTCCAGTGAATATCAGGTTAGAAAATACAACATTTGCAGATTTAACGAGATTTCCGGTATAAACCACGCCCACTTCCAGGAACCGTACAGAGACGGATCATTTTGTTGGTTGAACAGACACGGATGACGACATTCGAGGGTGTACCGAACACGTCCAGCGGGGCAGACCCTGGATTACCGCTCGGCCTGGGAACGCCCCGGGAACAGATGGAGGAAGCTGCAGGTTGGGAAAGGGATGGAGGGATGTTTTATAATACTTGGGTGTCTGACACTGGGGCCGATGAAATAAAATGTGAAAGGCTCTCTCGTATCTGCAAACAGATCTCTTTTCCAGGGGGCAGAAGATCATAACGTCCAAGCGAGCACGACTGTTGCGAAACCGCATCTCGGTCCTGGGGAAGCAGGAAATGAGCCCATGTAAATTAACAAATAGAATTAACGCCCTCAGCATGAAAATCCTCCACGCGGTTCTCGAAACTGAAATCGAGTTGGTATTAAAATGTAATAATGTGTGACTTACTGTACCTGTCTGCCGGCTGCATCGGCGTGGCAAATTGACTAAGGGATTACTGTCCACCTGCCGATGGCTCCCTCGCATTCAGGGTTCAGAAACGGAAGAAATTAAAGCCGTTGTGTTTGGAACAACTGTGTTTCTGTAGCCGAGCCTTGGCTTCAGCACTTCCTGGGGGGCGGGGGGTCCCCAAATGCACCATTATATTAAATAATCTTTATACAGGAAAATGCAAACCAAAAGGGTTGCCATTTCAATATAGCCTTATTTCTAGCATTAAAATGAAGAATACAAAATGTAAAAAAAAAGAATAATAGTAATAATAATAATAATAATAATAATAATAATAATAATAATAATAATAATAATAATAATAATAATAATAATAATAATTAAAAGAAATACAATGAATCTAAATATTTTACTCAAATGTAATAAAATAAACAAAAAATAAAAGTGAATTGAATTCAATTTCACTCAAACTAAATGAGTGGAAATTAAGGATTTTAAACTGAGGAGTTAAGTAAAAGTTCTAGTTTTGACACACTTTATTTGACAACATGGGGTTCTGAGCTTGCATTGCAATGGGATGCGAGACAGTCCACGCGTCTTTTTTAACCGTCACATATAACTGGTACCCGACCACTTGAACAGCGTCACTCCACTTTGTTAAATCCATTTGATGAACCGGATTCCAAACTATTGAGCTGGAAAAAGGACTTTACCAGAGCGCACCACCGTACCGCGCTCCCTCCCACATGTTATTGCTTAAATCTACTTTTTTTTTTTTTTTTTTTTTTTGCGAACCACCCGCAAATGAAGTCAGCCCTTTTTGCGTTCCCATCCTTAAGTGGACTTGAAAAGAGGGACTGGTGCGTCCCGTGGTCCGCCGAAGCTCCGATGACATCTCAGGCCGCTCGTTACGCGGCGGCTCCGTTGGGGTTCGGCTGTGTTGGGTTATGGCAGAATTTGACCCAGCTGCCTTTTAATCAGATCCTCGGAGCAGATTTCAAGTAGGCACAGCGGTTTCTCCCCCTCACCGCGTGGTCCCTCAAGAAGAAGAAGAAGGAGGAGAAGAAGAAGAAGAAGAAGAAGAAGAAGAAGAAGAAGAAGAAGAAGCAGCAGCTCAGGGGCCCCTGCGGCGGCGTAGAACCTGCGTGTGAAGCTTTGGAGGGTCCACACCAGGGCTGCATCCTACATTCCGTTCGCGGGTTCGATTCATCATCTGCGACCAGCTCAGGGTCCAGGATTTTGTTTGGTGAAACAAGTCGAGAAAAAATGTATTGAAACAAGTTGGAAAAAAAAAAAAAAAAGTTTATTTTTTTTTGGATGTTATTCTCTTCTATTGTCTGCCGCTGCACAGCCATCTGTTTGTAATTGATGTTTTAATTACTTTTAGCCATCGGGTATTTCCCACATCAATCCAACTACTTTTTAAACTTTGCCAACTCATCAATACATGTTTTCCCACTTGGTCCTGTGTTTACTAGCCAGATAACACATGCGTTGTGGGACTTTCTTTTTTAGAGTACAAGTGAGCAAATTGTGATTGGTGGAGATGTCGTAGTTGGTGAACTATGTGCTGTATTCTTTTGGTTTATTGCCAATTTATCTTATTCAAAAGACTGATGTGTGGGCCACATTTGGTCCCCGGGCCGCAGGTTGAGCAAGCCTGTACTAAAGTATAAGGCTAGATAGGACTGCTTTGTGTTTTACAATGCATAAAGACCTCCAAAGGAACTGGAATAAAGGAACACACACACACACACACACACACACACACACACACAATTTATGCAATAATATATGTGCAATAATACTGGTGTCACTGACCATACTCTAATAAGCTAGTTAGCACATAGTAATAATTCATATTGTAATTAATATACCATAACAATGATTGATCCTGGGCATAGTATCGCATTTGTATATCTTAAACATTTGACATATTTCGGTTCAGCATTTTTGGAGATTTGCACACAGTATAAATCTTTCCATTTATATATTTTTTATTTAATTTTATATTATAATTATTTTTATTCTGCATTTGTTCAGACTGTTAACCTTTTTCATTTTTAATGCTTATGGTCTTGCGCTCAAGCACACCGAGCCTCACCAGAAGAAATACCTCATATATGTGAACATAAAACCGACTCTGCTTTTGATTTGCGTGTGCTAACATTCAGCTTTCTTAGGGTCATGGGAATAGTTGTTGCTTTCAATTCCGGTCCGGTTGCCATGACCGTGACCGCAGACGACCCTTCCGTCTGTTGCTGCCTATCGATCGGTCAGCGTGTTCTCTGGGAGGAAACATCCACGGTTCGGTTTCAACTCTTCGTCTGAACCTTAATGCTCTATGTATTGACCAATTAGTGTCAATGCATGGGCTGAAGTGTATTATTTATGATGCCGTTTTTAATGCTGTCCATCAAACACACGACCCGTTCCGGCACTCTCGACAGCCACTCTGCTGACAACGTCTCCTCTGTCTTTGCAGACCTTGGCGGGGACGCCGTTCCCCCTGTCCAGACCAGTAACTTGGTCTGCTCCTTGAACAACCTCTGTTTGTCAACCTTAGATTGGGCCGCTCCTTTTTTTAAAAAAGACACCAATGTGTTCTGTTCACTCACCCCCTTGGATGAATGACAACACTGGTTGCCTCGAAAGAGAGTGCAGAAAGGTTGCGCGTAGGTGGGAGAAACACTCGGCTGGAGTTAGCTTTTACTTACATGAAGGAGTGACTTTCATCTTTTAATCGGAATTTGAAAGAGGCGTGAACTGCCTATTTTTCCAACTTGATTTACTGTAATAAGAAAGATCCTGGAGCTCTGTTTCGCACAATCGATAGATCGGTGAACCCTGCCCCTCCCCCTTTCGCGGTCTTTTCAAATGAAGGCTGTGAAATGTCTCTATCATTCTTTGTGGATAAGGTCACTGACATAAGCCTAAGATATTGCCTTCCTGGACTGGCGGGGTGGACTGTCCCCCCCATGTCTTCCTATTGAGCAAGCTTAGCCCATTTCCTTTGGTAGGGCTCGCAGCCATTGTCTCTCAAATGCGTCCCTCTTCTAGTCATCTTGACATTGTTCCAACCTCTCTTTAAAGATGTTTCCTTGAGGCCAAACATACTCTCCGTTGTGAATAGCTCCCTTAGCTCTGGCTGTGTGCCTGATTACTTTAAACAAGGTATTATTCAGCCACTCTTGAAAAAGCCAAGCCTTGATCCATTGCTCCCCTTGATCCATTGCTCCCCAGTAACTAAAGAACTATATCCAATATCCTTTAATTTCAAAGTTTTGGAGAAAGTAGTAGAGAATGTGAGCAACTCCTACGTGTCCTCGACAAAAATGATATCTTTGGTAGATTCCAGTCTGGGTTTTCGTCTGAGGCACGGCCATGAAACTGCTCTTCTAAGGGTTTCCCGTGACATCCTGATGCCGTGCTGGTGCCGGGCAGTGTTCATTTCCGCTGCTGCTGGACCTAAGCGCAGCTTTTGACGCTATTGACTAGGGCCGGGCCCATCACATCGTAATCAGTCTCGTATCCGCAAAATGTACACAGATAGTCGCGATCGCATGGTGGGAATCTGAAAAGACCGGAGGCGCCTAAAAAAGCAGTCTTAAGATGGAGATGCCTCACCTTGTGTATGTCGCGCCATGGTGGCAGACGTGAAATGTTGTAATAATCCATGAAGGCGCCATCAATGGCGATCCGACGACTCCGCCCCCCTCCCCCCTCTAAACGCTCATACGCCAGATGTATGGAGAACCGGGATGACTGGAAACGACGATGGAAGGCTTGTCTGAGGACGACCTATAGATTTAGCTCACCTGGATTGCTACCACGCGCCTTCTCTTTGCGGTAGGCCGCGCTGTGTTGCTGCTACTTTACGACATGTCATGAACGAGCTGTGGGTACAGCGGGAGCTAGGGGAGGGGGCGTGTGTCCAGCTGTCCTAGCACGTGAGTGTGAACAGACGACGCAGTGTACTTGTCACTGACGTACAAAAGAGATACCCAATTAGGATTTCTCTGATCACGGATATAAACTCAAAATGATCAGCTGATAATCGTAACCGCACAATACGCAATATCCGTAGCGGATAGTCGGTTTCATCTGAGTAATCAGCCCACCCCCACTATTGACCGCTCTATTCTCCTGAGTAGGCATCAGCAATGGGTGGGTATAACTGGGACTGCCACTGACTGGTTTGCCTCCTATCTGTGTCTGAGTGTCTTGTGGCTATTGATGATTAGGCTCTGTTGAATTGCGGTGTGCCCCAAGGCTCAATCCTTGGTCCATTTTATTTTCTTCCCCTTGGTTTCTTAGTTGTTTCATTGTTATGCGGACGATACACAGCTACAATTCTTATCCAAACTGAATGACCTTAGTAAGCTTTCTTCCTTGCAAAACTGCTTAACAGCTATCCATGACTGGATGTCAAAACTTCCTCCAGCTTAAACCGTGACAAAACAGACGTCCTTATTATAGGCCCTGAGAGCATTTCTGATAAAATACAGCACTGTATTGGTCCTTTAGCAGCAAATCTTAAGCGCGCCTCAAAACACCTAGGAGTCTTCTTTGAGAAACACATGAGCTTTGAGTTGTATGTAAATAAGGAGGTCCAGTCCTCTTTCTTTCAACAACAAAAAAACATTGCTTGAATCAAATTTTCATCTTCCTTTCAAGATCTGGAAAAAATCATCCATGATTTTGTCTCCTCCCGTCTTGATTATTGCCATGCACTGAGTCCCCATTTCTGTGTCTCTGCTCCAGTCGGCGCAAAATGCGGCCGATGGACTTTTAACCAGGTCACACATTACACACTGTTGTGGGCCACTCTACATTGGTTACCCATTGACTGCAGAATTGGTTTTAAAATTCTGTTAAATCACCTACAGCATAAAGCACTACACGGGTTGGCCCCACTTTACCTCTCTGAATTATTGTGTCTGCTGGCCACAGTGAGATCGTTGAGATCTCTCAGGTCTTCTGACCAAGACCTCCTGGCTGTCCTCAAATCTAGGCTGGAAACTAAAGGGGAAACTAAGAGCTTTTGGACTCTGTTATGTCTCTCCGTCCTACTCTCTGGAACAGTCTTCCCTTGTTATAAAAACCATCATGTGTCGGTGGAGAGTTTCAAGAAGCCGTTAAAAACTCACTTGTTTTGCAAGCACTTTGTTTTGTAATGTGTGTTTTCCCTCTGTGCAGTTTTGATATTTTTGAAATCATTATTTCCGGTTTTTCTGTTCCTAACTTTTCAATTTGTTTCTATTTTCTTCAATTATTTCATTGTACAGCACCTTGTTACTCTTTTGAAAAGCGCTTTATAAATAATGTTTACTCCTACTTACTTACACCGAATCCACCATAAGGGAGGAGGAGGAGGAGGAGGAGGAGGAGGAGGAGGAGGAGGAGGAGGAGGAGGAGGAGGAGGAGAAATCACAGCTTTCACCGGCATGAAAATGTTTCTGAACTTTCTGAGCCGCAAAATAAAAACTTGGTTTTTTTTTCCCCCTTTTCAACTCGCGCATTCAGACAAGGGATGGTTTCGGGCGGTTTTTCTAACAACAATATTCACAGACTTCTCTGTAGGTTGTTCCGCGCTGCTCCCTGTCGACGTGGCGGCTCGGTTTCTCTCCAGACAGCGGCACGAGCTGTTTTTCCTGTTGTTATTCATAAAATCGGACAAATGTGGGAAACTGTGTTGTTATTGAGTCGACAAGTTCTCTTTACATCCTCTGATGACAGGGTTAGGGTGAGGGAGAACACTTAGAACTTGCTTGGTTCTGCCAACACTGTGAGGATAGTTTCACAAATGGACTATATACTGTACATATAGTACGGTAAAATAACAGTATAGTAGTGATAATAATGGCATCATAAAAAAGAGTAATACTACCAATATCAATAATAAGGTTAATATTATGAACTGTAGTGTACTGTGTGAAGGTAAAAACATCCCCATTACAAAGCTTTGCGTGCTCTAGGTTGACCCATCACGTTGCTCTATAAAGTCTCACGGCAGTAAAAACCGTGATAGAATGAGCCGCCGTGCCTCTGCTCAGAGGTTCAGTTTTGAGTTGTTCTCGAGTAGTGGCTCTCAACCCCTGGTGCTAGACCCCCAAAAGCGGTCTCCCCGATATCGCAGGGGCGTCCCGAGGCCTTGGAAGGATCAAATATCGCCTGAAACCAAAGTAAATCATGAGAAAATCCATGATTATATGTGATAATATATTGTACCTAAAACCTTAAAAATGAATATTTTCAAGGTTTTTAAATCGGATTGTCTCAGATAATGGTGCTAATGGTGATATAAGTAAAAAAAAAAAAAATTTTTTTAAAAAGCGTTTACATGTGTCCCACACCCTCCTGGCACCAGGTGGTGGTCGAGGTGGACCAAACGGATTTCGGGGCGATTCTCCTCGTCCGTCCATGTCTGCTAATCCATCCCTCCCTCCGTCCCTCGGTCCTCATCCGTCGTGTTGCTCTGTATGTTTGTGTTGTGGAGACAGCTCGGCGCACAGATAAACAGAACGGGACAGAGCGGCTCGATACCTCCGATCAATCGACAACCGAGCTACTGGCGCTGCCATGTGGCCCCGGGGGCGGAGTGTGTGTGTGCGCTCAGGGGTTCTTTTGGGCCCTTCAGCCCGTCTACTGTACTCACTCGTTTTCTCAGGTTCTATTTTTGTTTCTCCCTTTCTCTCTCTCTCTCTCTCTCTCTCTCTCTCTCTCTCTCTCCCTCGCTCTGGTACTTTATGGATTTAATTAGTGTCAGCGTCTGAAGGGGGACTCCCACCCGGGCACCGTCTTTAGCTACACCCCTCACTGTGGACAGAAGACAGGTGGAGCTGTGGAACGGAAAGGGTGGAAAACGGAGGACATGTGAAAGATGGAGAGACAAAGGCATACGGAGGACAAGGAGCCGACTCTGCCTTGCCCTGAAGGAACGCATTATCGATTTTGCTCATTATTATTATTAACATAATTCATTAAAAGACAAGCTGCGCTAAACTCGTGTTGCTTGTTCATTTACCCTTCTGAAAACAAGTCGCCAGCTCAGAGTTCTGCACTGAGCAACACCAGAACAGCACCATCCCCTTCGGATGGTTCGGATGATTTCCAACTGAAATACACTATATGACTGCTGATGAAACACACCAATCAATTTCTTTACAACTGTGAATAAATCAGCATGACAGATAGTACCTGCTGATTCCTGCTGATTCCAACCTACCGGTTGGACAGGGAATACTGGGCAGGAAATACCATACTCTAATCACATGCAAAACAACAACTATATATAGGGAGAGAAGGTAATATTAATATTGGCTCACTACATCGCCTCCAGGACTCCAGCACACCGCGGCTGCTGCGTGCGTCTCCATAGCACCCCCAATTTAAATGATTTAAGTTGCCATTTAAGTTGGCATGTTGCCAAGATAACAGAACTGACGTCACAGGAAACGTGGTGGCGTGCAACGCTGACGGTGACCAGCGTTCCCTTTGTACAGATTGTTATTTATTTAAACACGTATAACGTTGTTTTGAACGTCTCGATTTGATGCGATGTAAACACGGAGACTAGCGACACAAGTTACAGTTTTCCGAGTTCCGACGGAACGCAGCATCGCTTCCCGCTGCCCCTCGACCCCATGCAAACTTGGAGTTTCGAATCCTCCGGAACCAGAACGCGGACAGTAGCCTTAACCAACGATGGAACAGAACCAGTGGAATAGGTCATGTGTGAAACCAGCTGTTTCCACCATAAAGTTGTGAAATAGAAAGCTCAAACATGGACGCCCACGGTCTAAAGAAATCCCCACATATGGGGATGTCCATGGATGGTCAATGATGTCATTGTGCAACCCCGAGCCGGAGCTCGCAGCTCACACGTTCTAATAATAACAAATCTGACTCAGTAAAAGTTGCCCACTTGATTTGTTCATTTGAGAGGGCAGAACAGCGCCCGGCAGCTTGTGAGAAGTGCCGGTGCTCAAGAAAATGCCACGGTACGGTAAAGAGTAAAATGTGGAAGGGCCAGTACCGTGTAGCCTTGAGTACCAGCCCACTTCGAGCACTGGGTACTGAAACAATTATTGAATTTTACATTTATTCATTGACACCTTTGTCCAAAGCGACTTGCAGGCGAGAGAGGTAGGCCAACCAGATACAAGTGCAAGACGCTGGAAGGGACCAGAATAAAAGTTGTGTTATTAGTATTTTTTTTTGTTGTTGTGGTTGTTGTTGGTATGTTAGTGCAATACGATAAGTGCCCATTATGCTGTCAGTCCAATATGTCAATACAACAACTTAAAACTAGTCAACATCAGCAAAAGTTATCAATAGTTAGTCGTAGATAAGATAGGAACCAGGTATCAGGAGTTCCTGAAGGAGCAGGGTCTTCAGGTGTTTCTTGGAGGTCGTCTCTGCAGAGCTTGAGGAGACACTCACAACCTTCACAACCACCTATCATTATTATTATCATCATCGTTAATATAATGACAATAGTATTCATATAGAGGAGGCAGCTCTCTGATCAGTTTTTAATCTGAAAATCTGTGACACTAAAGCAGGAAAAACCGGTGAATCGCCGCACCCCTTGTGTTCATATCACAAAGAAAATCCACCAATCGCGCCTTGAGATTCATCCGTCTCATGCGTCATTTGAGGGCAACATTAATCATTCTCTTTTGCTTACAATTCATGAGCGAGTCTGAATATGAGATGCAATGGAACTTTAGAGTCCCCGAGCCTCATCTCAGCGCTCCAGTGAGCAGCGCGCTCTTAAAGTGACTTTGGTTAAAAGGCGATGAGGACAGAGGGAGTTTTTAGGGTGCATCACTGAAGCCCCCCTCATCAAAGCAGAGCGCTCGTCTCTGGTTCATCGGTTCCCCCCCAAACAAAGCCACGTGGGAGCTCCTCCCGGCCGCCTCTCCGTCACCCTCCCTCGCTCACACAGAAAAACGCTTTTCCCTCCCTTCCTGAGAAGACGAACTTGAGGAAAGCGCATGATGCGGGCGGTTAGGAACAGCGTGTCGCACCGTATTTAAATTTCCCACCGTGTGTCCAGAGAAACGGGGGCGAGGGAGAGCAAGGTTGAAGCAAGAAGGTCGGAGCACGGCGACGACGTCAACGTGAGCCTCCACCAAACGTCCCGCACACGTGCGCCATTCTGAGTCACTTCGGTTCTGCTCTCCCGACTCGCCTGCCCTCCCTCAACCACCCTTGATGTTTTTCCATCTTGACATTGTAAAAAATAAATAAATAAATAAATAAATAAATAAATAAATGAATAAATACCTACTTTGTTTAGTGCAGAGTGGCTGAAACTACACTGGCAACTACACAAGAAATGTCTGTTTTCTTTTGCAACGAAGTCAGATATTTGCTCCGTTAATTTCCAGCTAACATTATGAAAAAAATAATAATAATTAATTAATAAAAAAATAAAAAAATTTAAGATTTTTATGCTTTTGCCAAGAAAAGGTGTTGTAGCATTGTGCTTCGTGGAGTTTAGGCAGAGCCACAGTGCCCCCTGTAGGCTGAGCCGGGAACAGGCCCTAAAGGGCCGACTCCTAAAATGATGCAAAAATGGCACAGGGAGAAAAGAGAGAGACGAGTGGAAGACTGAGGTTGGTACACCATAAATAATTTGTTGGATTTCCGAGGAGGCGGCATACTGCTGTACCGTCCTTTTAATGGATAACAGGCTGGAAGATGAGTGTACTGTATATTTCCAGGGTAGGAGGTTGTCATCCTTCCTGAATACCCATGTGCAACCTCCAGTCAGTGACCGAGAGTGGTCGATAGATCCCACCAGTGATGGAGTGTCCAGCAGCGACCCTAAATCTGATACGCATTAATCGATGGACGCCATGTGATATGATTTGGTCCCTGGGAGCCCAATCTGAGCATATTATTATTGTTAAGATGTGATTTAGACCAAACCCCAACACCCGTCTATACTAGTAGTGAAACCAGGATCCAAACAGATCATTATTCTACATTCTCTAACGTCTTGAAAATTCTATAATGGTTTAATGGTTTAAGGAGTGATACCTTCGCCAGGGAGCCTCTGGAACCCCTTGAAGGGCCCCTGGGGTCTCGCACGTAACCAATCTGACCGATGAACAGGCGGCTCTCAGAAAAACCGACATCTTTTAACACGTCTGTCCATCATTGGAAGCACAGTATGGATTACAGTGTGAATTAATTAGACTCAACTCACTTCCACACTAATTCTCTCCATCTCCCCCTCCCTTTTTGGTTGCCAAAAGTTATTTCCGTCGTTCCAAATGATTAAGTCGTCCGATTATGTTTGCTCATGTTTGTTCGCTCATGTTCATTGAAGTGTTTTGGGGTTTAAAAAACACCTGCTCTAAAGCATCACCTCTGGTGCAAAAGAAATAATCCAAACAGCCTCCAGACTCCATTAAAAAAAACAAAAACATAAGAGACATAAAACTAGTACCAGATATGAATATTACATTTTAATCAGTTACAGGTCATCACTTCTCAGTTTCCGAAAAAAAATGTTGAGTTGAAATCCGTCATTTAAGGATCCTGTGAACCGGGCCGATCCGCTGCTGGTGCTTCATGCATCTGGCCACCCTCCCATTCAGACAGATTTCTGGGTCTGGCCAATCAGCAGCGTTTCCCATATGGGGCGGGGTCGTTACGATGACGATGCAGAGGAGAGCCGCTGACCCACCTTACCAAGATGGCTGACATGGAACGATGGTCCGTTGAATCCTCTTTTGGGACAGTATTAAACCAAGTACACAGTTTATTTTCTCCTTAAATATTTTGTTGATCTGTGTGTCGTACTTCCCACAGGATTTGGGAAAAGTTTGACTGACTAACTCAATCGCTCGGCGCTACGTCACACTGCGTCAGTTGGTAACTTAAAATCAACTTCAATTCCAGACTTAGACGCTTTTGTGATTTGGTCTGGCGATGCCAGGTTATCATTGAAGGTCAAACAGTTAGAATAAATCTGCTTTCTTCACATTATCTCTGCAGATTCTTGGTCCCTTCATTCTGCGAGCTCCTGATTCTTTGAATGCCGGGCGCTGCAAGGTCTGAAACTCTGTGCCGTGTTTCTTTGAACCCCACCGCGAGGTGTCACGTCTCCCAGCTGCCCCCCCTGTTTGCTCAATCTCGTTTTTTATTTGTCCTTTGATTTGCATATATATTAAAGTTTACAGGGATATGTAATCAAATAAACCACAGATAAATATGAAGATGTGAAAGGCACTCTTTAAATGGTAAATGGACTGCATTTGTTACGGCGCCTTTTCTGGTCCGGGGGAACACAAAGGAGCTTTACAACTATGAGTCACCCATTCAAACACGCATGGCGGAGGCGGCCATGCAGGGAGCCAACCTGCTCGCTGAAAGCAGTTCTGGGGTTCAGAGTCTGGCACTGCGTCTAAAACGGCAAACTATGTACTCAAGTGCACAATACATGTTGGAATGAAGGAAAAAGAGCAATGTCTTGTCGGACATATTACATCGGCGGGGAGCCGCTGCACTTCCTTTCAGCATGTTGGGGGTTGATGACCAAACTGCAGCGAGACTGCCCCCGGCGTCTCGCCCTCACAATGCATTGTGGGATACACTTCTCAGCGTAGTGGGCAGTGTTAGTACACAACTTTATTTCACGGGACGTAGTAAGTCGTCTTGGTACTTTTCACACGGTATTTGAGCTTACAACTGCGTCACACATACAGTACTTAAAACACTCATTCATTTGGTGTACTAAATAGTCTGCGAGGTTGTCATTTTGGACACAGCAAGGGTCAAGGACGCTTTGGTGCATTACCAGGAAGCGGCGGGACTCTAAGCCTGGAGTCTTGGGTACTACCTGGTCGCCTACTCTACTCTAACCACTACCACCTCAGGGTACGGTCACACCGTCTGCGGAGGGGCACTGCAAAGCGACAGGCTGCAATGCATTTCAAACAGAGCTGCAGGGGGCGGAGCTGGAGGGGGCGGAGCGACGCCCGGCGGCGAGCTGACAGCTACGCGGCAACAAGGAAAGTAAGTAAAACTTTATGCGAATGAGCAGCGGCGAGCGCCAGACGACAGCCAATAGGAGGGACGATACGCTCTCAATGGCGCTGGTCCTCGGAAAATGGGCGCTCAGACTCACCTAAACTATTCATAAAATAAGGAACACGTCATTATATGTTTCTCCAACCAGGACAATTCTTTATTTTAAGGGAAGGGTGACAAGATTATTTAGGGGATTTATTTTTGCCAAGTAAACAAACGACCATTTGTGACCCACCACATACTTTTAGGTCATTCGGCGTCTTTCGACTTGTCTTTTTTCACATCATTTGGCAGTGGAGAATCAGAGCCTCCAAACAAGGTCTCACGTGTGTGAATCAAGCAAATATTTTTAAAGCTATGACTTGTGAGTGACAAGGGTGTGGTGTTTCTGAGATAATCACCTTCAAAGTTTTCCCCCACACTTGGTTCATCCAGCCAGCTCCCAGAATGCAAATGGTTGGATGACTAACAAAGCTACTTAACATCCTGCTGAATGGGCCAATCACTGCTTTGTTCTTGTGCTTTGAGGGAATGTTGAACAGCGTCATTAACTATTTTTGATCAACTATTTTTGTTTTCAAAAAAGCTTTAATTTAACAGTAAGAATATACATCTTTTATAAAAGTGGAATTACATAGAAGTTTAAAAGTATTGACAACACAACAAAATGTAGAGTCTATCAATAATATGAGTCTCGGAAAATCTGGAATCTGAAATCTGAACATCTGCCCATCACCAACCTCAACGGACTTCATCACGTCGGTCTCCTCCGGTGGTTCTTGAAAATATTATGTTTCATCGTGACATTCAGGTTTGAAATCCGCTGTTTGAAATGTTCTCCAAGTCCGGGATGATATCAGATTCAGCGGCGCTGTCGTTCTGAGTGTCACTGTCTCACTGAGAACCGACTATGATCATGGAAAATGAAGTACGGTACCCGCCGCTTGGATCACTGACTTGGATCTATCGCACTGGTCAGATTAAGGTCCGCGATATGATTTAGATCTTCCTCCACCCGCTTCCCCTAATCCGTAACAACAAGGAGAAGGAAGTTTTCATAGACAAGTGAAACCGTAGAATCCTCGTCTTGTTGACGGAAGTGACGCCAGTGACGTCAGCGTTTCCTCTTCGATGGTAGACGTTGGTACGAGCCCCCTCCACAATGAGGTCCCCCTGTGTGTGTTTTAAAGTAGTACGATTTAAAGGTTGAACTCTATAAAACGGTTTTACATTGTGACTTCATATCACATGGAATATGGATGAATGATCTTCACCTGGACGCTCGATTAAAGGAAACGATCGATCTGGGTTGTTCAGCGCTGTTCAGCGTCTCGGTAAGTAAGGTGCGTTTCCCCATGTAATCTAAAGGGAATATTTAACTCCACGGCTTAACATTTTTCCGCTATTTATAAATCAAACTCGATAGATTAAAAAAAAAAATCCGCAGTGGAACACGAATCTGGAAAAATCGAATTTTCCTTCAAGAAAGGTTCTTTCAACAACTCCTGGCGATTTTAGCAATGCGCGAGAGCGGGTTTTGCTGCGGTGGGTCACATTTTAATAAAATATAAAGTATACACAACACCATCTATCTATGTAATGTACTGTATATTTAATGGAAAAGGAGAGAGGTTTGAAATGTTTGGCACGCCCACAACAGCCGGACGATTTTGAGCCGACACGCCCACAAACGGCAGAGGTCCAGAAACCCCAGCGGTGTGACCCCGGCATTAGGACTCCATGGCTTCCGGGCCCAACCTTACGACCAAAGTTGCGCTCCCCTCGGTGCAGTTTCAGCTCAGGGTAAGTGCCGCGAGTAGTGCTGTTGACCCACAGTTACAGCGGCGTGGGTTTGAATCTCATCTCAGGTGTCTGTCTGCGTGGGGGAGGGGTAGGTTTCCTTCCACTCCTAAAAAAGACATGGAGGTTAGTCTTTTGCCGAGTTCCGAGTCGGGCGTCGCCACTTCCCACCTGAACGCGTTCCGCCGCCTCTGTCCGGGAAACATGGATGCCCGCAGTAAATGTGTGTTTGTCAGATAAGCTGGCGGATAACTCTACAGGCGGATCTGCACGGGAGCTTGATCCACAGTGTTTTGGATTGAGTTAGGCGATCGGGTATTTCTGAGTTCCGATCTCATTGGAATGCAGCATACGTGTGACCCGAGGAAACCTGGGGAAGATGGGAGGGGCTTGCACTTAGACAGCCAGTCAAGTCTGAGCATCTGAAGAAACCTTCACCCAAACAGTCCGTATAGCTGGAAGGCATGAAGAAGATATTTACGATTATCATTTACATTTTGGGATCTTTATTTGACGTTCTGTAATCAAGCGACATTGCTGAAATAAAAAAATAAAAAAAGATTTGTGACCTTTGCATGTAGGCCTGTCAACAGTATGCGAGAAGGGGCTGTAAGAGAACTTTCTCCTCTTTGCCTCTTCCTTCAGACTTTTATCAAAACAGTTTCTGAGGTATTGTGTCTCTGTAAAATGGAGGTACATCTTTTCTGATGCAAATTCAAAATCCTCTTCTTTTGCACACGTCCTTTTGAGTCTTTGAAAGTGGCTGATAGGAGTCTCTCTTCAGAGGCTAACGGCTGAGGCTCTGGGTGAGTGGAACTGCTGTTCAATAAAAATATACAATCGCATTCTTTCTGATTTCCCGTTCAAAATCAAAGTGGCGCTTCATGTTTGAGTCACTCAACTCCACGTTTGATGGTCAGAAGCGGCGGAGAGAAGCGCTCCCTCCACTATATGCTCATGAAAAAAAAGAACACCTCAAAACACTGTCTGGTTGTGTGTGTAGTTTAGTAACCACGGGTTACCAGGATGTGGGAACAGCGGGACTGGAACAGGAACGTCCTGGAATCCGGACGAGCAATGGCTTAATCCAATTGCATGGATGGATATTTCCTTTGTTATGTTATGTTTTTTACACTTGACACAAATTTAATTTCTTTGATTTAATTAAATGTGCATGGCTTCAAATAGGAATGATGAATTCCAAAAATGGTTATTTTTGAAAGAATCAATTTATGTAGCAGAATGAATGGTTTCTGGGTCGGCTTTGGAACATAATCGTCATTATATTTTGCAATATATGCCTGAAAAAATATATTGTGTATTGCAGAATATATATGGGGAGTCCTTCCATATATTCAAATGTGTTATTTAATATATTACAGGAGTGGTCAAGAATCTGATTTAAGCAGGGACAGGATTCTGTTAATTGAGGGCTGAACCTCTAATAAATCCTGTTTTAGGTTTTCAGTTACAACATGAAAGCTTTTCTCTGGCTTCTGTAGCTTAAGGCCCACTTCTGATTGTTAAAAACAATTCAGAGGACCATCTTCCCAAATAAAGGCGAAAACATAAACTGGGCTGCGAAATATGTGTTATTCCACTGTCAGCTGTAATGACCAGAATAAATATTCTGCTTACCCTCAGTGAGACACTTGGCTTGCTTCTGGGAAATAATGAGATAGGGTCGCGGTGGGACAGGTGAGAGGCTGACATGCAGGGAAGCATTCAAAGTTGCTTTCAGTTTGTTCTTTGCCTTTGATTTTGTGACGGTCACAATGGAAAACCCTGACTCACACAAATAGGTGGCGGTGGTGAAAGGCAACAGAAATGTGATTGCCTGTCGTGACAGTGGGGGTCATTGACTGGCAGCCAGTATCCACAATGAAGCAAGGTCAACTGGCGTGAGCTGGAGCTTCAGGCCGCCCTCCGCCGATCGTCCCATCGGTTCATTTTCCGACACAGTGGACAGGGCCGTGTCTTCTGCAGCGGGATCCACAGAGAAATGGTCCAAAATCCAAAAGGTTTCCATGTCGTGTGTCCTCCGGGAAGTAGTCTGCAAATGTTTGTGACAAGTGAGTCAAATGCCGGGATATGCACTGGATATGTTGACACGAGGAGAGGCTTGCAAAGTTTCACTTAGGAGCGAAAACATGTCAAATTGTCCCTCCTCGACGCTTCCTTTCCAAAGGACATTTTTTCTTGAAGCCTTCAATCTGGTCTGAAATCAAAGACACTGTTTCTGCCTTGCATTGATATATTGAGCTGATTTAACTGGTCAAATATATATATATATATATATATATATCTTTTTTTTTTTATATATATATATATTTGACAGGTTAAATCATCAACAATCATCATCCTCACTGGCCAGGCCATTTTTGCACAAAAGTTACCATCAGTGTTATACTCAGCTAGAGGGGAGTGCCGCTCTTCCAGAATTGCGTGCGCTTCTTCTCTCAGTTTAGAAAGACGATGAAGCTCATGTCCTCTTGAAAGCTCTTGTGGTACGAGAGCTGCAAACGCTCTGCATCAAGTCTTTCACACAGAACACCTTGTGTCGAGTGCATTTTTATTAACATAGTTAACCGTGTTCACATCCACCTCCGCGACTTCACGTGGTTCCGGTGAATCTGCTTTGTTTGCCAGACGTTCCCTGTCTAAGAAACGACGCGTTGCAGTCCGGCGCCCTCTCTCGGATCTGCACCGTGATGTATTCCTGCCACTGACGCAATCACCTGTACTGTGTTTCCAATCAAGACCGTTTTTTGAGGAGGTAATCACCGGGCCAGCGCATTCCCCCATCCGTTGTTGTCGTGGGAAGATCTTTGCCAAACAGTCGTTTCTGGTGAACATAACTTTCCCTGCCGTCGACTGGTCCAGCTGTAGAGAAGAGTATGCCCTTGCCTTTATTCTTTGCACAGGTTGGCATTCGATGACGTCACTCATGTCAACAATTCTCCTCACGGTGTCATCGGAGAGTGGCATTGATTGACTTTGGTGGCGGCTGCCTCCCCCAGTAACTCTGGGCACATATCCACAGCGGCAGACAAAATAAGCTCCTCTGCGATCGTAAAGGGTTTCTCGCTACCGGCAGCAACCATACGGCGAGCTTTCGAAGTGGCTTTCGACTGAGCTGTTCATGCTGTGATGACTTGTGCCAGAAGCCCGTCCCCTTTCCTTAGAAATTATTCTTTTGCCTTCCCAACACATCTCGGCTGCTTTGTGTTCAAGTGTCTCTGGAGCTTCGATGGTTTTAGCGCCTCATTTGACAGGATTTCACCACGCTCAGCACACGGCTCAGCATCGCTGCCTGCCAATTATGAATCCAAATTGAATTAATTCAGGGTCATAGTTCCTCACCACAGGCTTTGCAGCTTTCAACGTCCCAGGGTTGTCTCCCACATCACTTTTTAGTTTCAAAAACCAATCCATTTTGTGTCACTGCGTCTCGCTGCATCCGAGGGCATGAGCATTGAGCCCCTCGGCCTGTCGCTGACACACGCCGGCATCGCCGCCATGTTGGAACGGGCAAGACTGGCCTGTAAGCAGATAAAAGGAAACAGGGGAGCTGCGGTTTTTCTGGACACTAGCACTATAATGTTTACATTTCTCAACTAATTTCAATGAGTAGTTCTTATATTGAGGGGTTTATGATCTACCTGGACCAGAAAATGTTTTTTTTTCTACTCCACGTAGATCCTAAAGTGCCAGGCCATTGTTCCAATGGCACATTATTCCCTAACCCCAGTTGCCCATAAAATGTCCCATTTGATCGAAAGCCCATTTGTCCGACAGCCCGTTATCCAGAAAACAAACGCTCATTGCGCTGAAACCCGCTAATACGCTAACCCTAACCACTCCGTAGAGCGGAGGTTCCCAACCACCGGACCACAGGGCATTTGTCAACTGTGCTGTGAGAAAACGGATTGAAATTTTTTAGAAGTGATTTCCTCGCTTGGTGGAGAGGCTCCATAGCGGAGAAGCTCAGCAGACCCCCCCCCCCCCCCCCCCCCCCCGGCTTGTTGGCGGAGCGGTAATGTGTATTTACGTTGCAATGGGCCCTTGGAGCAACGGGCGTTTGTTTTTGGGGATAACAGGCTGTCGGAAAAATGGGCTTTGTGTCCAAAGGGACATTTTTCAGACTATTGGGGTTTCGGAATAATGGGCAGTCCCTGATCATAAACCCTTGAATACAAGAAAGATTCATTGAAATCGGCGGAGAAATGTAAACGCTATAGTGCTTTTTATCCAGAAAAACCAACACTCCCCTGTTTACTTGTATTTTTTTGCTGGCCAGTCTTGCCCGTTCCAATTTGGCGGCGACGTTGACGTACGATCCATCTGCCAATGTGACGTCTATGGTGGTGATATTCACATCCAACTTGTCATTGAAATTATGCATTTTAATTTTTCATTTATATGAATTATTGAGCACATTTAGATATAAAAAATAGCTAGCTTTGAAAATTACAAAAAATAAAAATAAATAACTTTGACCTAACTAACCATTTGGCATTACCAGTATCATGTCCTCAAGGTTTGTACCACGATTTAAAATATATGTTTAAATAGCCTGAGATAGGGCGACAATGTTCATATTCCAGTTATTTATACTTGGTTCACCAATTCATGTACATTATATATTTAGTCAAATAGATAAATAAACAACCCCAGGAGGATCTTGTTGGAGTTTGCAGACGCATGAACTCCACTCTCTGTAATGATAATGTATTTTGGAGGAAAGAACAATAAAGAGTCCAACTTTCCCCCCCAGGGTGGTCCCTCCTTCAGTCACACTCACCTGACAAGCCATCTCTGACTGAGAGGCTGCCAACCCAGATGACCACGAGCCACCGGAGCAGGTGTTGCGCCATATTGATGCCCCGTTAATTATCCCGAAAATAATACACAGATCCATAAAACATGGATTGCACTGGATGACAACAACTTGGCCAACGGACTCGGGGAAACTTTCCTCGGCCGCCGGTCAGGGCTCTGGGGAAGTTGAGGATGTTTGGAAGTCGGGATGGACATTTGTCATCACAGTGATCATAGGAAAGTTTAGGTAACATCAATAAATAGAACAATGTTTTGAATTCGAAAAAAAAAAAAATCACATTTTAAGGAATCTAACTTGGGTTCGTCCCATTGAATCGCAGGGTGATTTAAGGTGCGTGACATTGACATCCCAAACGACGAGACAAAAAGTTTCTACAGTGAAATTACCTCTAACCAGATCTCATTTTGTGAAGAATGGAAAATCCTACATTCTCAAAGTCAAAATTATGCACGATGTGCATCGTGGTACGATACCAATAAAAGTCAATAAACAATAATGTTGATTTATGACTATTGTCGCTGATTGGAAGGATGAGTATTAATGGGAAGCAGCAGGAGTTTGGAGAAGAAGACGGAGAGGAAGTCCTGCTTCAGGATCTGGATCCTTAATCATCGTTAACTTGTTCATCTTACTACACGGAGCCGTGTGTGTATGTTTGTGTTTTTGGAATAAATATGCAAGTCTGTCTTTGTGCACGTTTTAATGTGGTCTTATGCATATGTGTGCGATTTTCTGCATGTCTGTGTGTGTGCATATTTTTGTCAGTGTGTCATTGTGCATGCATTCATGTGTTGCATTCGTGCGTGACTGTATGCGTTGAATTTGGACATGCAGAGAGCGAGCAAAAGCCACATGATTCCATTCCAGACATAAAGGAAAAAGCAACACCATTATCTTAAGTCCATTTCTGTGGGGCCTATTGTGTGCGTGTAAACTGAGCCTCTGCTCAGATTAATGTGTGTGTTTGTGGGCGTTGGAGCAAGAGATGGAGTTTGGGCGGGGTGAGGGTGGTGATGGTGTGGGTGTGTGTGTGTGTGTGTGTGTGTGGGGGGGGTGCGTCCTCGAAGATGGAATGGCAGCGTGGGGGTGTAATAGAAGACTGTTACTCCAGCTCTCCAGTGAATAGACTAAGCTCTTACCATTTGAGAGATGGGGAAGAGTGGTAGTGTGGGGTTTGGGGGGTGAGGAGGGGTGTAGGGTTCTGGTTTCGGAGGCTGGAGGAACAACAAGTAAACAAGGCTGGCTTCGGTGCCCAAAACAGCCATGGGGAGTCACGGGGGCTGGCTAGACAAAAAGGATTTCCACTTTCAAAAGGTAAAGCAGCATCCACCCCCAGCATATATATATATATAAATATATATCTATGCTAGGAGTGGATGCTGCTTTACCAAATATATATATTTGGTCAAATATATATATATATATATATATATATATATATATATATACTGTATATATAGGGGTGGGCAGATAATAGTCGTAATCAGATTTGTATCTCTAAAATGTACCCCGATAGTGGTGATCAGATGATCGGAATAAGAAAAAACTGAAGTTTCCTAAAAAAGTCAGTGAAAGGAACTACTCGCTTTTATTGTGCAAAAAAAATGTTTTTAATTTTTGCCAGAGGGGAACGCTGATGGTAAAAGGTGAATTATGTTGTAGGTTGCGCAACCTGTGTCTTCTACATTCACTAAAGCGCGATTGGCAAACAAAACGCAGAAAGCAGCTTGAGTCTGGCTCGGTCGTCAACCCTCACCCAATGTTGTCGCTGCACAGTAGCAGACGGGCAAATCCATCATCATCCATCATCCATCCTATGAGTATTTTCCAGAAGCACCACGTTCCCATATCCAATCCAATCCTCCCACATGCACACAACGTCGAATTTGGCCGTAAAGCAGTCCTGCCACTGATTTGCGGCACAGCTTAGGGGAGGGAACATAGGTGTGGAAACGTAAATTCGCCGCTGCTCAACATCCGCTTCTAAACAAATACAATGTCTATTGAGACATGCAGACTTCTCTACAAAATTGACTGCAACTCGGTTAAGTCTGAACCCTGTCTCGTGAAAATCGTCTCATAATTAAGCAAGTTACAGTAGGGATCGTGGCGGGACCGTGTGCAGCTGTCCTCTCACATGAGTGTGATCGGATCAATGCAATGTATTGGTCATGATGTACGGCAGAGATACCCAATGAGACCGTGGTTTTCCCGATCACGGATATAAACTCAAAATGTTCGGACGACAATCCTCATCGGACAAAATGCAATATGGTAATGGAAAGTCGTTTCATACAATCAATCCGCCCACCCCTAACAGACAGACAGACAGACAGACAGACAGATATATAGGTAGACAGACGGATAGACAGACATGAGGATAAGGCGTGGAGGAGAGTACGAGTACAAATTGGGCATGCCAGCAGAGAGACCGGGTCATCATCGCCCTAGGTTTAAACAAAAGCAAAGGGAAGAGAAAGAAAACAGATTCCCAGGATGCCTTGCTCCTGTGTCCTTTCTCCGCTGCCTAATGATGAAATGATGGGTAAGAGCCCCGGCGCTCCGCTGAGAAGCCTCGCTTCCCAGCCTCAGCTTCTCCTCGGACACGGGGCCCGGCTCGGTCGGTTCCTCTCTGCAGCAACGAGCGATGGAGCCCGCACTCGGACGCCGACGTTGAGGAGACGGCGCGCCGGATTTTAAAAACACGTTTTAAAAACCGCCGTTGTTTTGGTTTTGCATTTTTATGATCTTTTTCATGTTTTTCCAGTGAAAAAAATTTCCAGTCACTGCCATACATTTTAGAGTTTTTGCCGCAAATGTTGAACATTTCAAGATCCTTGATTTAAGCAGCCACACCTGTCTTGGTTAAGTTCAGTTAATTGGGATCAGGGGTGGCTGTACACCAGTTGCTCATCAGAGCAATCAATGAGCACGGGTTAAATCGCCCGTCCCCACACACACGCACACACGGGTGGGGAGCTCTGGTTATGGCACCATTCCATCTGCGCCTTGCACATTACATCAAGTCGATAAACCATTTTGTCCTTCACCATCCTTGCCTGTGCTTCTGTGCCCGGGAAAAGCCACTTGGAAGGCACGTGGCGTATGTGATGTATGATTAGCCCCATCACCCTGAAATGAAAACATTTATTTTCACTCTTTCTTAAAAAGCAACATACAGGTCAGGTCATATTGGTCAGAATCCATTTTGTTTATCACCAGTTGACACGGTGATGCTAATACATGAACTTCAATTAAGAACAATACCTAAATTCTCTGTTTGGGGAAAGGTTTAGATGAAAAGCAAGAAGTAAAATTGGTTATATATCCATTCATCCATCAATAGTAATAGTAAGGGGAGTCCCATCGGGCCCGTGGGATTATTTGAGATATGCATTACTATTATTATCATTCATATATTTTTCAATATATTTAAATCCAGTTGCTCTTTATGTGGGTAAAATTCATTGTTTCCACTATGAGGGCAGATAAGCACAGGCCTATTAGTGAAAAAAAAAACAAATCAAATGAGAGTGGAATCTGCCCTGTAATTTTGTATGCTTATGCTGGCTGCGAGGCCCTGCGGACAAAACGACACTTTTCTCCGCTTTCATTTCCCACAAAACCATCTATTCCCGGGCAGCACACAGTCGACTGATTCCACTTCTTATTACACTGAGAGAGCGTCTGAGTGGGACGCATCGTTCATGCGCACATGCACTAACGCATGGGCCTCCCCCTATATGTCTTAAAAAATGTAATTTCAACCCACATGAAGTTGTAGTTAGTCTCCTCTATACAGCCAAACCCGGATCTGGACCCAGGCAGAGGTCAAGGGTCTCAACAGGGGGTCCAGACAGAGGGGTTATTACACCAACTTCAAATAATCCTTAACTATTTTCATATTATTTACCCTGAAAAAACATAGAAATATCATCTGCAAAATGTATTCCTGTCTATGAAAGTTTGATTTAGATTTGTTATGAATGAATAAATAAACAAGGATTAACATGGGTATAAATACTCTAATTTAATAACCATTACTTTGGATGGGGCTCAGATATGATGCATTTCTGGTGAAACCCATCAATTGAATGTGTTCTTGGACACTCTCTTTGTGGGGACATGACCAATGACCCATCTACATGCACAGCACAATATATCACTTTTCACACTCATCTCCACTATCAGCTTGGTTTTCTTGGGTAAAAACACAAAAAGTCTCAAATGTCGATTCCTGGTGCTACCTCCCTCATGCCTCCGCTGTATTGACTATGGAATATGACTCATCATATATTCTTGGTTTAACCATTAAACGGTTCAAGGAAAGGCCTTCATATCCATTCTACTCTACATTTCGGCAGCAGCAGCAGCACGGCAAGCTAAAATCGTGGGTTTGCGCCCTTTTATTGTCCCTCACCTACAGTTGTTTAAATATGAACCGGCGTCTACAGCAAACATCAGAGGTTGATACAGGATTACAGTCAGTCTTGTGGATTTGGTGATTTCAATGTTTTATGTAGGTAATAGGAGTTATTTTTGATTGCAGATTACAAAAAACAGCATAGACAGCACAAACAAAGTCCTGTAGTCTGAACACCGGCAAGATAAGAAATGTGATATTTGGACTCAACTTCAGGAAAATCTCCGGGGCTGGTATAGATTTTTGATCTGTGACTTGTGCTGTACATTCTATTTTTAAATTTAAGACAACGCTTTATTGATCGCTGAAACGAGACTACTGAACGGTGTCTTTTTTTTTTTTTTTTTTCATACGATTGATTAATACCTCTAAAACCTCGCAACATATCTCTGAACACATATATTGATTATTGCCAGAACACCATCTCCAGTCAAACGGAATCAGCTCAGACACTTTACCAAGATTCTAAACGCGATAATCTGCAGTTAAATTGAGTCATGAAAAAAAAAAAAAAAAAAAAAAAGGAAAGCAAGAAAAAGCAAAATACAGAGTACGTTGTGGAGAGTGTGGCTAACAAAAGACAAGGTTGTCTGACTTTTGAATTCCTTTCAGGGCTGGAGCAGGACTCCAGCGTCCATGGCTCATTGAGCCTCCATCTGGAAAGTGCCCTTGTGCAAGCTTTGGAAAATGTGTCATCAACAGAGCATTACAGAGATACAGTACAAAGTGATATTTTCATCTCGTCTCCAAAAGATTACAAACATCACCCGCCGCTGTTTGGACGCAGCAGTGTTTTATTGTCAATGACAGAACTAATGTCTTCATTTACAAAAAAAACAAAACAAAAGCCGTCACTTATTTCGAAAATTGAGATCCGGCGATGGGTCTGCCGTCATCTACAATTATCTGTGTTATGCACGTTGGGGTACAAATGAAGATTTTAATGGCGTGTAATGGGCTGAATTTTGGATTTCTACAAAAGAATAGAAAAAAAAATAAAAACCCCGAACATTTCTGTTTTTGAGCTTTGAAGCACGTTATCTCCACCCACACAGCTGTGTCACCACTACACGCAGACAGGGATTTTTTATTTATTTTTTTTGGTGGGTGGGGGGCGTACTTTCAACTTCAGGAGCTGTAACAAAGGACAACTGGTTTCAAAACCATAAAACAACATGGTGATGGGCGATAAAGCAGCTAATTGGGTCCTGGAAGAGAGATAGCAAGGTGAGAGAGGCTTTTCTTTTATTTATTTATTTATCTATTTTGAAAAGGGAGGAAAATTCGCCCCGCAGTTATCTGCCTCAAAGTGGAAACACGGCGCTGGACGGCGGCTCTCAGGGGCGCTTTATTGGCTTGATGAAAGGAAATAAAGGTTTGCGGTGGGACTCTGCCGGAGCCCCGATCCACCTTTCATTAAGCGGACAAAGGGAATCTCGGCCCCGGCTAATTAGAATGCAGGTGACTGGGAGGCGGGTGGAAAAAAAAAAAAAAAAGGTGGGAAAGGGAAAAGGAAAACAGAGAGGAATCACTGTTTCTTCATCTCTCTCGGCTGAAGGGGGTCAGTAGGTGGCCCCCCGAATACAAAGAGAGAGAGAGAGAGAGAGAGAGAGGGCCGGTTTGATTGACAAAGAAATTGTTCGGGGGATTGTCGCCGGCTCTGCAGAATGGAATGAACAAAGCGACCAGGGTGGATTAAATGGGCAGATTGTAATCGAGCGGACATTTTATTTGAGCCCTGTCCAAAAATGTATGCATTGAATTTGTTGTTGTATTTAGCCTCCAAATTATATTAAGATATTTAAGGATTATCTAGTCAGTGTTTTCTCCCCTCTGTCTCGGCCCCCGTGGCCCCGTCGAAACCCCAGGCGGCCGTCAGCATCTGCCTCTCGCGGGCTCTGTGTCTCGCGAAGCCCTGGAATTGAATGAAAGCGAATGTTCTTTCAGAGCCCAATGTCTCTTTGCACGTCCGTCTCCTTCAGTGGTCTGGCACCGCTTTTCATTCAAGCCATTCCACAGCTTTTTGGATTAACCTTGGTTTGGTTGGGAGGCACTTGCTCCATTCTGATTTGTTGTAAAAAATAGCCCCTTGGTTTTATGTTCCTTTTCACCTCCATATGTCAATAGCGTAAAAAAATGCACTGATCTGCCACAACATTAAAACCAGCGACAGGTGAAGTGAATAATATTGATCATCAGGTTCCAATGGCACCGGTCAAGGGGTGGGATATATCAGGCAGCAAGTGAACAGTCAGTTGTTGAAGTGGATGTGTTGAAGCAGCGTAAGGATCTGAGCCACTTTGACAAGGACCACACTGTGATGCTAGACCACTGGGTCAGAGCATCTCCACAACAACAGGTCATGTGGGGTGTTCCTGGTATGCAGTGTTTAGAACCTACCAAAAGTGGTATTAGGAAGGACAACCGGTGAATGGACGCTCAAGGTGCAGTGATGCACATGGGGAGTGCAGTCTAACCCGTCTAGTGAATGGTGCTATGATTGAAATGTGTTAGAACACAGTGCATGGCAGCTTGCTGCGTATGGGAGCGGTCAGAGTGTCCATGCTGACCCTTGTCCACCACCCAAAACACCTACAATGGACACGTGAGCGCCACAACTGGACCATGGAGCAATGGAAGAAGGTGGCCATGTCTGATGAATCACATTTTCTTCTACATCATGTGGATGGGCGGGGTTAGGGTCCGATCCGATGGAGCATCTGTGGGATGTGCCGGAACAACAAGGCCGACCCATGGGGGCCCCACCTCACAACTTCCAGGACTTAAAGGATCTGATCTAACGTCTTGGTGCCAGATACCCCAGGACACCTTCAGAGGTCTGGTGGAGTCCATGCCTCCACGGGTCAGAGCTGTTTTGGTGGCACAAGGGGGGGCTACACAATTATTATTAGTGGATATTAGTGGTGGTTTTAATGTCGTGGCTGATCATGTGCTGGGCAGTTGCAATCTTTTTGGTGATTCGTTTTTTTCAAGTCTTTTCTTGGATCTAATCTGTCCATATTTCATCATTACCGGGAGCATTTTAGGCCAGTGTATTTGGTTTATTACATCATATAGTGATAAACCCCAGCCATTGCATTCTTAGATTATGAATTAATGAATAAATGATGAAAGAATTGTAAGCTTTGTCGAGTCCATATACATTCCATTTTGATGATTTGTTCATTTTGAGCCAGCAAGAAGTCAGCATAAAGGTAACCACCAGTGCCAGATGGATTATGTATCCCTCTGTGTATGTACCTTCAAAATTACTGTAGATTCTCTAAGACAGGCACAGTGACACACACACACACGCACACAAAACATTTCTTAGACAGCATCACTGCAATAAACTACATTCTTGTGCCGAGAATGTTGCAGAAATGTGCATTTGTTGTGCACCAACATGCCTTCCTCCTAACAGAATGATGAGTGGTTTATCTAGTGCGCATTGATAGGAAAAACATTTAAATTCTAAAGCCTTATTGGGCGTCTGGGAAGGAAGGTTGTACATCACTATAATGAGCAACGCGGGCGTCTAACCCTCTCAATCAGACAAGCAACAGTGGACAAATCACCTTCCTACTAGAATGGCTACTGGCTCCATCAGCAGTTCAGCGCCAGCCTCCCAAATGCTCACATAATCCCACTAACTTGGACCAGGCATCACCCATGTTTGCCCTGCTGGCCGGTCAGTTTGAAATGGAAACCTGCCTCATTGAAGGGAAATGACGGTTTAAAACCAATTTGTTCCAACATTCTTCTCCAGCTTCCCCCATGGGGTTGAAAAAACAGGGTGATTTAACAGCCAGACAAAGCGGATGGCTCCTACCTTGCCAGCAAATGAATGATAAAAGTACCATCAGGGAAAATAATAGGCTTGGTAACTGACCTGCCTTTTAGGATTAAAAAAAAAAAAAGGAGTAACGATATGTCAGCGAATGGGGAGATTTCACTTTATCCCCGCTGCAACAGAAGCAGGGATCAGCTGTTCAGTATATTAGGAGAACAAAATAGTGCAACAGCCTCTTTTCTGTGGGCAACAACACACTGTTTGGCAGTCTACAAACCTGCATACATCCCAATGGGGACAGGAGGACACCGCTTTTTTGCTACTAAGATGTTCATTTGCTTTTGATAGCCGTCTAAAACAAAAATACAGTAATGACGCCCAAACCTTTGTTGTTGAGAGCAGCTCTCAAACATCCAAATATCACTTTTCCTCGGCAGCTGCTGCATGTGCGGATTCGCCGCGTTCCTCTCGACGATGCCTCTTCCCGCTGCGCTTCATCGCGTTCGTCGCGCTGAAATATCCGGCGACTCCGCCCCGCCTCGAAACGCTCACGTTTCGCATATATATCTATATTGCATTCCGCCGCAGATACGTTATCAAACTCGGTGTTATTGCTCGTACCGGTTACCACGTGACCTCTCTTTACGCTACGTCGTGCTGCCTAACAAACCATAAGCGCGTTTCACCCTTCGTGTCTCAGCGGGGGGATATTCATCAGACCACGGCGTCGGATTACATCATATATTACTGTACGTCCTGACGGCCTGTAAATTGCTGCCTATACGCCTGAGGAAAGAACAATTACAACAGGTACAACAATGGTGCACTCTGGTCTGATACCAAGGTATGAGCCTTGAGACAGGGCTCCGTCTCATCTTATGGCCCCTCTCTCCCCCGCCAGTGGAAAACTACTACACAGAGTCAAGTGGAAGAGCACTGGAAAGGACAGCACATGGAACGAGTGAAAATGTACAGAGTTTACGATATGGAAACCGAAAGTTACAGAGTTATGGACTACGAGAGAGAGAGAGAGAGAGAGAGAGAGAGAGAGAGAGAGCGATGGACAGAGAGGGGTAGATAAAGAAGGAGAAGGAGGGAGAGAGAGACAGAGAGAGGGGGAGAAGTTTGACGGAAGCTCGTAAAATAGACTTATCGTACATCGCCACTTCTCAACATACACTAGGGATGACAGCATTTAAGAGAAGCAGCCGGTGGATGCAGACTGAGCAGGGATGCCACGCCGGCCCTGAGGGTGGCACAACCGGGATGCACCATCGCCGAGCGTGGCCGTCTCAGAGACCAACAGCATCGCGACCGCCTGTTAAAACCGCCCGAATAATGAGCGGTTGACACGTGCAGGAGCCCAGGTACCTGCTGTCGATCCAGGAGGAGGTCGGGCCGGATGTTCCTGGCGCGACTTCTTTCCGCTTCATGCGTTGCGGCATCTCTCGGCAGGGCAACATCGATCTCCCGTTGGCTGTTGTTGTAGCAGCACGGGGTCCGCGTCTGGAGACTTGACCCCCTTTTCTTTTTTTGCTTTTACTTAAGCGTTGACGGCCCATGGGACCGTACATCATGTTGTCAAACGACGGTGGATAATGGAATGAGTCAGACGTCTCCCCTCGCCGCAGTTGGGGAACAAGCCCCCGCCTCCCGCACGCTTCCTGGACCGACTGCTCTGTGAAATGGCCGACTCTTAATACACACATTGATTCAAGCGTGCCACCTCTCTTTCTAAAAGGCCCATCGCCTGCCACCTCACAGTGTTTTATTAACTTGTTTATCTCATTTTAAGAGGCGGTTTATATTCATATTGGAAAGGGGACAGATTGAGCTCCGTCTTCTCAATTGCAGCAAATTCCAGACTCCTTAATTAAAAAGATTAAAAATGATCGCTCTCATTTGGATCAAATATCCCAGTGTCCACACATGACGGTTTGGATTTGAGCTTATTTTGGGTTCCGTCCACGGCGCGCCACGTGCACGTACACTCCAGCAGACACTGTAACGTCTTAAGAAACGTTCAGCTTTCCAAGCTTCCCGCAGCTGCACCCTCCATAATTGTCAAGTCCCACAATCCAGTCGTTCAGGCTGTTCGGCAGCTCTGCTCGGTGCTGCAGCTCGACTCAAACCATTCCAGCGCGTCAACTCTTCATAATCAGGTTCAGCAACAGTGCAGCTGATTGAAGCAATTAAATTCACCTGACAGTGTATTTGACCTTTCGCGCTGCATTCAAGGAGTCGGCGAAGCACGAACCGCGGCATTGTGCTCTCGTTCGTGTTGCGGGGGGGTTTGAGTCACATCTTCGCCGAAGGATCATTACGAAGAGGAAAGGCTCGCGATGAGCACTGTACAACGAGCGACCGCGAATCGATGCGATCGCGGCGGATTCCACCACTTGGAAATCACAGGCACGATCCGGGAGTCTCACGCGTGGTGAACCGGAGCTTCCGCCAGATGACTTGCTCGCACACCTCCACCCACTGAGCTTGTTACCAAAGGTTAATGGAACTCACAGAGCTGCCATTAATATTGATAAATACCCGGATTGCAAAGTGTACTTGAAAAAGGGTTGATTGGATATTAGGAGAAAGCACTGAATCAACATCGATCTCTCCACTAAAATGCCGAGGTAGAATCATTATTGATCTCGTGGCGACATTTTGATCGATCTAATGTTGTTCCAATGATTGTTCCGTGATTCATGTTACGCTGGAACTATGCAATGTACTTTGAGTTTTTGGAGTAGATATCAGCCAAAAACACTGTTTATTTAACATTGATCTAATTGCTTTGGCCATCTTTTTCCCTTGGAAAAATTCAAGATTCAAGAGATTTATTCGTCACATGCACATACATACGTTCACACATATAGTAAAATGTCTTTGCAACGCACCTGATTATGCACAATAGGTACTAAACTGAACACAATAGCTAACCTAATTCCTACCTAGCGAACTAACTGAAGTAGCCGATTCCTAAAACATAATGCAGTTAGTAATTAGAATAAAATAAAATAAAATTAAATAATCATACCCAACACTTGCTTCAATAATCATAACATTTGAAATGAATTGTATGTTTAATTTGACTATACATAGCAAAACCACAGTAGAGACTAGAATAAGCATGAACGTATTAACGTATCAACTACTCATCATAAAATAATGTTTATGTTAAAAATACACTTTGGTTTGCACCAAATTTTCTACCTTACAGAACAGGCCCTGACCGTAGAACTGAGCAAGGCAGGCTACAGGTAAACTTGAAAAAAGAAACCTACCTTCCGCCAGCTAAAGTCAGCCTGAGAGTTTATTTCAATGTTGAGTCAAAACCGCTTTGCTGTCTTTGAAAATGGCACTATAGACATGCACACTAGAGAAGGAGGGAGCCCTGATGAGTGTGGAAGAATGAAGCCACTTCTCTACACAGAACAATGTCAGACAAAGAAAGTATAGAGTGTAAAACTACAATCAGGAACTCCAATTATTGCCGGAGTCACTTTCATCAGATGGAGAGCTCTCAGGGAGGCGAAGATAGAACCCATCTCGGCCGGCACGGCTTGTTTTGATCATGTCTTGATAGACTAGCGCTCCATCTAGGGGCGGGCAGGGCGTCATCATACAGCGCCTGTCAACATTGGCATATGGAAAATTGGATCCCAATGTTGACTATTTTATAAGGGAAATGTCCCACCCCAGTAGCAGTTTCTTTCAATTCCAATGAATACATAGACAATAAAAACACAGTTATTATTGGTTTTGTTTGGAGACCTTTCGAGGCGAATATAGAGGTAAAAAGTGTTAGTGGCCGGATTTCAGTTGTAGTGACAGAAGATCCCAGGCCTCTTTCTCAGGTGGGAGAATGCCTCTTATTTTATATTCTCTGTCATAAAAAGGATCAAGCACCCCCCCCCCCCAAAAAGGAGATAAAAGGTAAAAAAAAAAAAAAAAAAAGTGATAGCCATGGATTTCCTGATATGAGCTCTCTTGAACAGAAATCAAGTGACCCTTCTACGCTCTCTCTTTTTCTCTCATTATCTGCCTCCATATACAAAGAAGCAGTAGCATGAACTGTCCTGACGGCTGAAGATAGGATTTCTCTTAAAAAAGGGAGGGAGAGAGAGAGAGAGAGAGAGAGAGAGAGAGATCATTATCGCTTATTGATTATTGTCCAATGTTCACATGGGAGTGGTTCCTCAACCCGTGAATGAACTAGAACGAGCAGGACTGCGGCTGGGCGTGTTTTCGTCGTGTTGTAAAAGCGTTTGAGGTTTCCTTGCGTCTGCCCTAATCCCCAATCCCAAACCTCGGGTCCGTGGCCCTTGGCGGTCTATAATCTTTTTTTCTTGTACAGAATATACCGTACCAATGTCAATCAGAAGCAGATAACCCTCGTTAATTCAGGCCCGTCTGTGTCGGCTGGTTCATTTCTGGTGACCGGTAAGCAGCGGACATGGCGGCTGACGGGCGGTGCGACGTAGGTGCGTTGCTGGAGTCATCGCCGGAGTCGTCCACGTTGTTCGTCCGCGACTTTCCCGCGTTGCTTCTACATTCGTCCCCCGCTGCTCCCGAAGCCAGACGGCGGCAATATTCCCGGCACAGGCAGAGCCGAGCGCACGCCTCCCTTAGTAAATAGAATTGATTCGACTGTATCTGACTCTCTCAGCCGCTCTGACCTTTTTTTTCCGCCCCCCCCCGCTCCATTCCGCCGTGTTCCGTCAGCGGCGAGACGAACACAAAAAGCCCCGGTGGGGGGGGGGGGAAGAAACGGAGAAACATTAGGATGGATGTTGTTTCCCCGGCCGTGACCATCACTTCCACTCAAGAGCCTGACAACGGTGACTTCGGAACAAATGGCACCGCTCCACAGAGCTGATGCGGTGTCTGGGGTTTTTTTTTGTCGCGCGAGCGTGCAAAATGCCATCCTCCTCGCCAGGCGGGATCCCGCGCCGCCGGGGGGGGGGGGCGCCTTCTGCCCCGGCGCCGGCTTGTCACTCACGCCATACAGAGAGCGGAAAATCCGGGAACGCGCCCGAAGCCCTCCGGCGGTTTTTTCCTCCCCCGACCGACGTCTCCCGCGACGCTCCGCTCGGCCCCCCCCCCGCCGACTTCATTACAGGCTTCATAGAGATGTCATCCCCCTCCACCCACCCCCACCCACGACACGCAGGAGGAATATGGAGGCTCCACAGGTGTCCGAGCTGCTGAGACGGCAGTTTGGATAATAAAAATAATAAAGCAAAAAAAAGAAAGGGGGTCACCGAAGAACACCGCGTCCCCCCCCCCCGCCCCCACTCGCCCACAATGTGCTGAGCGAGCAGCTCCACAGACTCAAGGCTTTGAAAATAATGATGATAAAGTAGGTCAAGATATTTCTGCCTACGACTCTGTGTTCTAAATCACAGCGGCAGCTATACAGGGCAGGCTCACTTTTCATCAGGGCCACAACCCTGCCCTACATCTCCTGGATCAGGGGAGCCGCGGCGGGGCCACAGCACCGTGGGCCCATAACTTCAGTGGATGCTGGGAGGAGGGGCGTGGGGTGGAGGGGGGCGGGGGGCTCCATCTTTAGGACCTGACTATTATCCGGACGTATTGATCCCAGTGAATCAAGTTAACTTTCAACCGCACGGCCCAGCATCAATAGAGGGTTGCGTTGTGCTTCCATTGCACACGCAGTTTAAGTTCAGTATTACCGTCGTAGATGTGTCTCCGTCTTGTTTTTCGAATTTACCATAATTCCCTCAAGGCGACTGCTAATTGTTTTTATTTATGATTCAACTCGACTAGGAGAGTTTTCATGCCCATCCAAGGTTATGGAAACTCACACAGCCGCCCGCATAACACCGCCAATGGGGGGAAACGACCCCACCGCCCCCCCCCACACACACACACCCCCTCCACCTCCCCCCTGCTCACTCTGGGCCAAAAGCTGGAATCAAACCAGAGGAACAGCGCCATCTTTAGGCGCAATGTTCTCCCTGCACAGGCTGAACCTGGTTGGATATACCAGGCAAAATCACATTTTTTGCACGGTAAGCGACGTCGGTCGGCAATAATGTCAACCAGTCGGATCGATCAACTGCAATGATCCGTCTGTAACCAGAGATGCCGCTCCCCGCAACGTGTTTCTAGGTGTTACTTGCAAATAGTGGAAAAGCTGATGTGCCGCACACAGAGCCGGTTAATAGTGAAGGGCTCACAGTGTTTGAGGATTTCACGGTTCATGATGTTAAACGCTTTGTCAGATAGAATTTCTGCAAATAATGCAAATGACATTTGTGTCATTTGCATTGAGTCTTTATTTTTTAAAAAAACATCCGTAGGAATAATATGTGTTGAACATATTTGATTCATATATGAATGTACAGTGTTGGTACATGTTTTCTGACATTCATACAGATTTTATACAACATTGTAGTTAAATGTCACAGTGGTACCCCTATGGCATGTACCTCAAATAAAAAACATAGTATAAGGACACTATTTATACACTGTATATGCTATTTATACTATACTTATACACTCTGTGCTCTCTATGTTATACAGAGCAAATAGTGGAATTACATCTTAATATGAAATCTGTATAAAAGAGGCCTTAATGGTGTAAGCAAACAATATCAATCATATGTACAATATATCTGACAATTTTTCATATGCTACATTATTTTGCTCACAAATGTATTGTTTCAATTTGACATCCAGATTCCTGATTCTAATTGAGCAGGTGGCAGTAGAAGGACAAACGTAAATGCAAAAAAAATGTCCACATTTAAAAAGCCTGCCGTAAACACCAGATGGCATCGGGCGTGATTATGTGAAAACCTGATTATTTGTCCCAGCGAGAAATCACCTCGGAACCGGAAATCCGTAGTCGGGCAAGGACGGCCTCCCACGTAATGTCAGACTTATTAGCTCCGGTTAAGCAGCCAATCAGGCCGGGAGCCAATCAGGGAGCCCCGGCGCTGACCCGCCGCCCCGGCCGACGCGCGTCTCTGGCGGAGCGCGATTCATCATGTAAATGAGCGGCGCCGACACCGGGCGCTGAGTCAGCAGAACGCGCCGCGTCCCGGGGAACAATGATGGAAACGTACAGTAGCGCTGGCCTTTTGTGCCGCCGCCCGTAAATCAGCCCTCTCCGACACCGGCAGCGAGCAGACCAGAAGGTAGATTACCGAGCCACGATGATGTGGAGCGGCTCGCTGTCACTGCTGCTAATGACCCAATCATTTTGTCGAAAATGTTCCAGGATCCTGAGCGCTGCGATCAGGTCAATGACACGGATTCTAATGGGAGACGGAGTGAGGACACCGGGGGTAGTAACATGAAATGTATGTCCAAGTAATTACAACTACTTATTAAACCTATATGTGTATGTGTGTATATATATATATATTTATATATATATATATAAAGATAACTTAAATTAGTTACATACGGTAAACCTTTGTATCTTTTATCTTTTGTGAGTATTTTTGTGGGTATTCGTAATGCTCCACTGGTTTTAGAGCACTACGTAACGTAATTGGCTTGCCAAACCTTTTTTTCCCAGACACCCCCTCAATCGGATTCAATCCGAGACCCCCCTATTTAAAAGATGCAATTATTTTATTTCATCAGTGGGCTGTTATTTTTGTCTGAATTGGTTGTATTGTCATGGTTTTTAGAGGGTGTGGCACATAAGATATACGTTAGGAAACCTCCCCATCAGCCTCAAAACGTTCAAGGCCTCGTGACCCCTCTGATATCTCTGGAAATCAACTGTTTTACAACATTATTATTGTCGTTCACCCGTTCATCGGTACAAATCACAGGGACAGAAAAAGCCAAACTTCAAGGGGAGCCGACGGTAAAAATGTTAAATCGACAATTCTTTACATTGTCAAAACGATTTTAGAGCAGCATTTTGCGAACCCCCAATAAGGGATAACATGAACTTCAAACTAAATGGAAGGCTCCATCACCACGCAGCACCTTCCCATCGCTCCGCCTCCTTTCCGATGTCAAGTCAGAACGTGAAAATAAAAAGAGTTGCTTCAAAAAATATCAGATCAGTCTTAGAGGCCTTTTCAACACGCCTTAGAAAATTATTTCACACCCTGGGATTGTTAAATATGAACTTATCTTATCTTAACTTAACTTAACTTGACTTCTCATCTTATCTAAATTTAACTTATTTTATCTTATTTTACCCTATCTTATTTTATCTTATCTTATATTATCTTAACTTAATTTAATTTATCTTTTATCTTATCTTATTTTATCTTAATTTAACTTAACTTCTCTTACCTTATTTTAATTGATTTTATCTTATCTTATCTTTTTTTTATCTTATTTTATCTTATTTGATCTTATTTTATCTTATCTTTTCTTATCATATCTTATCTTAAAAAGCAGATAGTTCACATAAGGGAATGTGATCACACTGTCTGCCTGTGCCGGTGTTCATTGAGGACGATAGAATCTCACAGATTCCCTTGCGAAGCCAAAAGCCATGTACTAGTGCTAGTGCTGATGTTGATCAAGAATCCTGGTTGACGCAGCTTCAGTGTTGCTTTTGCGAAGCTGCTTGTTCTCTGCGGCAGCCACAAGCTGAACCAGGGCTATTAAAAGAGTGGGACATGTTTACACATTGCTGGAGACGCCTTCCCACTCCCCCAGAGGCGCATTCTCAGTGGGTGCACTCCGGGGGTAAACACGCTGTGGGCGCGCCACCAGAGACACGCTTTGACCTTTACAGCACGCCTGATAAACGTCACCGACGGAGACTTTGCCCTTTCTCTACCGCTTTCTCCAGGCCTGTTGAAAATACTGTGCCTCTGCAAATAATTTCCTCTCTCTCTCTCTCTCTCTCTCTCTCTCTCTCTCTCTCTATCATGCATGGCCGCAGGGTTTGTTCTGGAAAGCCATTAAGAGAACCTGCCATATAACACAGGGTGCCAGAAGACCTGCACAGCTGTTGATACTGATCAACTTTTTACTTTTCATATTCTGTGTCCCCATCACCGTGCCCCATCAGGCCCATGCCGGTGTGGGTCTGGGTGCAGCTTCACCCCCAGCGGCCCCCCTGGTCCTCCGCCAGTGCGGGCGCACCCATGGGAACCCGCACAAACTCAAAGAGAACATGCAGGTCCCATGCTGCTCCACAGTACCACCCTCATTGTAGATCAGTTCCCTGATTAAAAAACAAACAAAAAAAACTTTAAAAAATGTTTTTGGTTGTCAGCCACCATACAGAAGCTTTTTTTTAATCCGAGTCCACTAATGCAATTGGCTTAACTAATATACTATACCACTATACATAGTCTGCCTCCAACAGAAATGAGGAAAATCAGTCGAATAGGGAGCAAAGAGAAGCCAGAAAAGCAAGCACGAGCAGGCAAACTGTGGGCAGAAACCAAAACCAATTCCAAGTGTTGTGTGTTGGTAGGGGCGTGGCGGAGGCCAAAGCGTAGCCCTGAGCCCAAGAATGCCTTGAATCGGCCATAGATAGTAGTGTAGCGTTATTAGAGATCCAGTTGTCCATGTGTCCATCCTCGTCCGTGTGCACTGTCGTGCTGATTTAGTATCGTTAGAGGTCCTTTTTTCCCTGTCTCAGGTCTTTCAGTGCACATCTCGCCGTACCTGAACAACCAACGCCCTCATATAATGAAGCCGTTCGACCAGAGGACGGCTCACTTATACACGAAGGGTGTTCTCCGTCAGAGAGATCCACGTCGCGCTGTTCAAATCCATCCCGCTTCGTGTCTTATTTATTACTCCTCTAACGAGGAAGGAGGTAACTGTACTCCAGCACAGACCTGAACTCCGTAATTATTATAAACGAGCGCGGATCCAGTGCTCATGATACGGCATCTCAAATAGCAGGATGGGATTGAATACAATGGCGAGATGACGTAGATCAATATTAGATTAAACTGTTCAGTCCACTTATGTCTAATAGAACGGGTATAATACATTCCAGCGGCGGAGGCTCTTAGGAAGCCGCTTGGATTCACTCAGAGGGTGATTTATGGCCGCGCTCGGTTCAAACGGGACGCTTAAAACGCGACTTTTCATAATAAATAACTTCCAGAGTCCCGTAGATCAGTTGTGCCCCGGGAATGATGAACAGAGCGGATTTCTCCGTACATGGCCTGGTTCGGCGGTGACAACCCTACTTTAGCCTTCTCCTCTCTAAAAGCTGCATTTACGGGGGGAAGAAAGATTAAGTGGCTCCTCAATATAATGTTGCTTGGAGACCAAAGAAGGAGAAAACATACTCGAGTCCTTTAACTTTTTCCTTTTTTTTTCCACCCCTGAAATCACTGCCTGTCAGCCCGGAGTGCAAAACTCAGTCGGTCATTACCGAACGACTCGGAATCCGAGCTCCGCCGCCATCACTGGAGGTGATGTGAGCAGTCACCCCCGCTAACAAATCTTGGATACACTCCTTCTAAATGATCCATACCACCCAGTAAAGGCAACGTCTTCTCAGGCCGGCGCGTAAATACAATCCGCGGTGATTTACGAGACGATAACGCCTGAGAGGCCGCGTCGTTTTCATCTCACACCGACAGAACTAAAGCCACTAAATTACCGCGGAGGGATTTCTCAGCGTTTCAGGGCCTATTGGAAGCTTAATGGGTGGGAGCCGTGGAGATCATTTTATGATCAGAGTCTGTTGACGACGGGTCATATTCCGCGAGTTGTGACAAACAGCTGCCCTTGATAAAAGCTGTGATCGCTCTTTTATCTCGCGCCCCATCATTTTTCTCCCCCGGCCCGATATGAGACCTGGAAATCAAGTAATGCCGTCATCAATGCTTTCCTGAATAATCCCGCTGAATAAAGAGAGGATATTGAGAGATTCTCTGAAGCCCAAGTGATGGCTCCCGGGATCAATTTCAGTCGGTCGGCCGGACCCTGGAAAAACCTGCGCGTTTATCTGCGGAAACATCGACAAGAGCAGATCCGCTCCAGTAGATTTCATTCAGCGCAAGTCATGTACGAGTTATTAGATATAAGCAGGCCTGGATGGAACATAAGAACCTTTTGTGTATTGTTTCTGGATTTCAACGTTAGACTTTTATCTTTCAATATTGGACTCAAAACCTGATTTCTGGGGACAGAACGTCCACACTGACTGTGCGCTTCTAATGAAAATACCTTGAACGACAGTCGAAAGGAAATGGATATGCACGCAGGGCTTTTGAAAGGGAAGATGTTATTGAGGCACGGTGAAAATAGACCTTCGGGAAACAATGTTTTATGAAATTGGGGGGGAAAAAATGCCCTGCTCAAAACGTTTCAATAACAACAAGCAACATGCAGATGCTGTATTAATAACATGGAGTGTGCAACAATTTTTGCCCGGTACTCCCTGGCATCTTTTTTAGAATGGCCCAGTACTTTCTTTAGTCAGACTCTACAATCAGTGGCGCAGACCCATCGCTCACTCAGACCTGGCATCTCGTATCCAGTGTGTCTCGGTAAGAGACAGGTTGCAGTCACGCCTGGCACCAGCATTCCTCTTCAGTGACACTGACACCTTATTTCACCTCTGTGCATATCATAAACGTAACTATGCCACTCTTAGGGTGTTTTCGATGGCGTTGCTGCAGTCATTTTCCTCCTTTTCTTTGAGAATGGCATCATATATCTATATGATGCCATATATATTTGCAATATAAATCATCGGGTATTACTTGACCTGAACTGAATTGTTAGATCGGTAAAAACCCGGGACGAATGCGTGCGGATGACAAACACGGGCCCTTGGATGGAGCTCGGAACACATTCACTCTGAATGTAGCTCGAACAGACCTTCCAGACAGAGAGAAGGACGAAGCCTCTCACACAGGATGAGCCATCGGGATGGCAAGGCAACACGTGGGAGAGGTCAAACAGAGTGTAAGGATGAAAGAGAGGCACGTGAGACAATTGTTGGACACAAACAGATAGATCTAAAGAAACATTACATTGAGACCATTGTACAAAAGCTCTCACTTAGCCGTGAAGGTTAGACTCCAGACGACCGCAGGACATTCAGAACATAGCTACATTATGAAGCTCCTGCTCGTCTTCTCACAGAGACCAAGAAAGCTGCACACATTACAGCAATTCTTCGGTCTCTGTACTGGCTTCCAGTGTGGAATTGATTCTGAGATACCACTCAAGCCGCACTACCTCAGAATTATTCACAGGAAAGAGTGAGCAACACACAAGGACATCCACACGACAGAGAGAGCAACACACCGAGGACATCTACTCATTGACAGGGACCGATACCTTGCGACAGGGACAGCAACATACTGAAAACTTCTACAGGGAAGAGTGAGCAACACACTGAGGACATCTTTAGGACAGAGAGAGCAACACACTGAAAACATCTACAGGGAAGAGTGAGCAACACACAAGGACATCCACACGACAGAGAGAGCAACACACCGAGGACATCTACTCATCGACAGGGACCGATTCCTTGGGACAGGGACAGCAAAATACTGAAAACATCTACAGGGAAGAGTGAGCAACACACTGAGGACATCTTTAGGACAGAGAGCGCAACACACTGAAAACATCTACAGGGAAGAGTGAGCAACACACTGAGGACATCTATAGGACAGAGAGAGCAACACACTGAGGACATCTATCGGACAGAGAGAGCAACACACTGAGGACATCTATAGGACGAAGAGAGCGCCACACTGAAGAAATCTACAGGACAGAGGAAGCAACATACTGAGCACATCTAGGAACAGGTGCAGCGATGACAAAACATTCTTCTATTCTGTATATTACCATTATTATGCACCATTATTAGCATTGTCATTTTCTGCATTATCTTGCTTTATTTGCCATTTACCATTACATTTGCCATTACTATTATTATGTACACTTCATACAGTTCAATAAAACCCACTTACTGTGTAGCATTAAGCGAATGCAGCCCCCACCTCCCCAGTGCCGTCCGCCATGCCTCAGCCTGCTCCTCGCCCCATAACTCAGAATAAGCTGTCACAGCCCTAAGACCAGAGCGTCACGCCTCTTTATTTAACACGTAAAGACTCGCATTAAGCTGCTCAATGAGGCTTGGCTAACAATTCTTTTTCGCAAGCTTCCTGTATCATAGCTTACAGGAAAGCCTTGTTGCCCTAATTAAAGTAATTTATCATGGTAGGACGTTATTAAAAGGCCTCCTGTGACACGGCTGTTGCACGGCCGAGTTCCCAAGCAGCCCCCGCCGCCTCCCCGTGCTGGAACATAAGCTTAGAAATCACACAGACCACATGCACGTCACGGCCGACGCTGCCTCGCCGCTGGCAGGGAAATTTATATGGTTTGAGCAGATGGTCGTCCTCCAAAGAGGAAGTGTCATTGGTTTAGGAAAAGACAATGTTATTTTAGTTTGTTTTTTTTGTTGTTGTTTGAGACTCCAGCTCTATTACACAATAGCAGGCAGTTCACACTTAAACACTTGATACGCAGGGGAGGACAAGGAGGCATAGCCTCATCAATAATGCCACATGTTGATGCCTTTGAAAAAAAACATCCAATAATGATCAACATTGGATATTTTATTATTTCTCCATGTCTTCCCATCATATCACTTAAATTCATCAAGATACTGGTGAAAATTATGAGTTAGAGTACCTAAATCCCCCCACAGGGCTTAATGCATTAACTAAAATAATTTATTGTTTCAATTTAAATAAATAGATTAATAAAGTATCTAGGAGTGGAAGGGTAGCGATAGAGTAGCGGTAGAGGCAGAGTAGAGGTAGAGAAGAGGGATGCAGAGTAGATGTAGAGTAGAGGCAGAGTAGAGGTAGAGCAGAGGCAGAGTAGAGGTAGAGTGGAGGCAGAGTTCAGGTAGAGGTAGAGAAGATGGATGCAGAGTAGATGTAGTGGTAGAGTAGAGGTAGAGTGGAGGCATAGTAGAGGCAGAGTGGAGGCATAGTAGAGGCAGAGTAGAGGAAGAGGTAAAGCACAGGTAGAGAAGAGGAATGCAGAGTAGATGTAGAGTAATGGTAGAGAGTAGAGGCAGAGTAGAGTAGAGGTCGAGGCAGAATAGAGGCAAAGTAGAGAAGATGGATGCAGAATTAAGACAGAGAGTAGAGGTAGAGTACAGCTGGAGTCGATGAGGTGGAGTGGAAGTCGAGTGTAGAAAGCAAGAGAGCGTAATGGCGGTTGTGTGTGTGTGTGTGTGTGTGTGTGTGTGTGTGTGTGTGTGTGTGTGTGTGTGTGTGTGTGTGTGTGTGTGTGTGTCTCAACAGCAAACACACATTATGCTGATGAGAGGAATCGAACCCTTTGGATACACGTCCTTCCCCCTCGGCAGTAGAAGAAGCAACGGCAGCAAAACGTTTGTGACAAGTAGTGTCACAGCGAAGGGAGGAACAATAGAAAAATGAAAGTATACCAAAAAGCATAAACGTCAGATAGTTGATCGGGGCAGTGTCAGTGTGCGTATGCTGATGCAGCCGGGTGCTAAGTTGGACATGGTGATAATGTGACAGTATGTCTTTACGTTGTGTTGAATTGACACACTTTGCCTGTTCGTTGTCATCGGTAATTACATTTGTTTTGACGGGTTAAAAAATGTTTAACGTCTGTTCAATGAGTCACACCTCCGTTTCCTGGGGCCCAGAACCAAGCCCCACGAATGGCGTTACGGGATAATCCGCTTTTATGACACAAACAAACCAACTCCCACCATTATGTGAGCGCTGGAAGTACACTACCACGGGATTATCTCACATTTGGCATTTGTCTAAACTAATTACAGGGACTCTCCTGAGTCAAAATCCAGAGTGTCAAGGTGAGCAATATCCATCTGTTCTTAATCACTTTCCAAGCAGAGGTTGGCCATCCCCACACAGCGACGCGCCGACGGAAAAGTCCTGTCAGGCGACGGAGAAGCTGTCACCGAGTCAGCGCCTCACCACGCTGAGAGATAACTTAAACTGACCCAAGAGAGCGGAGAAATTGATTTTAACTCAGTTAAATTAAGTCTACTGAGGAACTTGGGGGCGCCAGTCTCCTGGGTTAATTTTATCCTGATGTGCAAATAATGATCAGAGCTCCAGCGCCGATGGCGACTTTGTCAAGAAATGTACTTTGGCCCCGCGCCTTCGGCCCCGGACGTGCACATGCGCAGACCGGGTCGCACGCCGCACACTTCCGCGGCAAGTGCCCACACCCCCGGTGTGTCTAAGTGGTGGGTGGGTGTCAATCAGGAGAAGCAGGATGGAGAACCGGGCTCCCACCGGGGATGGGACCTCAAATTAAATGATTGGGGAAGACAGCAAATCAGCGCGCACGCCTGGCGAGGCTAACAAGGGGATCAATTGCCGGGTAGGAAGGCAGCTCCGACTGGCCCGAGCGGCGGGGAACAAGAGTTCGATCCGCCGGGGGAATCGGATGTCTTACATAGGGGGTCCTCGATTTTTACGGTCTTCTTCCACTGCTTTTGGCTGCTCCCGTTAGGGGGTCGCCACGGCGGATCATCTGCCTCCAACACCTTCTGTTCTGCGCATCTTCCATCCCTTACACCACCCGCCTGCATGTCCTCCCTCACCACATCCATCAACCTTCTCTTTGGCCCCCCCTCTTTTCCTCTCGCCTGGCAGCTCCATCCTCAGCCGCCTTCTCCCAATGTAACTCTCATCTCTCCTAACACACGCGTCCACACCACCTCAATCTGGCCTCTCTCACTTTTCCACCAAACTGTCCGTCCTGAGCTGTCCCTCTAACGTGCTCGTTCTTAATCCTGTCCATCCTTGTCACTCCCAGTGAAAATCGATTTTTACAGGGAATCAACATTTTAAAAACCTTTCTGTGAACATGGTTATTTTTCTGTGATTTCTCCCCGTGTCCTCCTTGTCCTCCACCGAGGTTCGACGGCGACAATTTAGACGGAAACGGCCACGCGTCCGGCGTCGGACATGAGCCTTCGGCGTAAACTGAGACAACGTGTCACTTGTGAGAAGTTGTATTCACCTCCTGTTCTGTTGTTAATTCCTGTTCGATTGCTGCTCCACCAGTCTCTCCGGCCATTACAAGTTAGTGACAAAATAGACGGATGTTAGATGTTTCCCTCTTGGCATATTAAACATTTTTACCTTTGTGATTGAAAGCAGTTTGCTGCTCCGACTCCTCATCGCGCTTAAGATTCCTCAATATTTCAAAAATAAGGCTTTCTGCATTTCCCCCCCCCCGTCTGGGCATGGATCTCAAAACTGACGTTGACGTGGAATCTGTCCGGATAGCTCTCTGCAGCGCGTTTACCTTCAAGAGGGATTTTTAGGGGGTATCGTGCTTCACCGGGGAAGCTCTGAGACCGGCTACACTACAGATGTTCAGTGCAGTTTAGTGCCCCTTGGGTCTGCTGCTGCTTTTCTCAGGAAGTAAATACTAATATGAAAGTCAAACTGGGAGAGACATTAGTGCGGTGGATTAGACAGCTGCCGCGCAGCTCGGGGAGACAGGCTGTCAAATCACGGGGGCCGAGGATATGTTGCATGTTCTCCCCGTGTTTGTGTAAAGAAAGTGGAGGGATGGATTAAAGGCCACATCCCACTTGACTTCTGACAGTGAAGTAGATTGCGTTATTTCAAAGCTAGAATTCATTTATGCTTTATATCTTTGCCCTGGAGGAAGAGACATGAACTGATCGTCACTCTTGATTAATTGAGCAATCCGGATCAATGGAATGACGTCGTTGGTCGGGGTTGCACGTAGGACTCAGATTGTGACTTCTAGTAGAAGAGGAAGAAGAATCTTTAAATATCACACAGCACACCACACTACAACACATGCACACACACCCACACACACACACGCACATGCACATGCTTTGGATGGCGGCCGGTGAAATGAGGCCTCTGCATTTAACCCATCCTGGCTTGTCCTTCCTCCGGAGGCACAGCCAGGAGCAGTGGGCAGCATTCGTGGACGCGCCCGGGGACCTGGTGACGAGTGTTCATGGCTGGTCAGAAGATGATGTGTGCATGTTTTTGTTGGGGGTCCTTACTGACGTGAGGTGGAGGAAACCCCATGTGGTAGTAAAAGGGGGGAGAGTCTGTGAGTCCACATTTGGGTGTGTGATCAGCGGTTTGTCCAAAAAAACGTGGGCATCACTCCAGTGCTGCTCCACTCCTCTTCCCGCATCGCCAAATTTTTGAGCCGTGACATCTCATCTGCTCTTATCTTCCTGATAGAATTTAATGACGCCTCAACTAGTCTTCGACGGCCGGACCCAATTTGCTCTTTCAAACAGCACTTCGAAAGGAAAAGGTCGACATTATAGTTTCACGTAGAACAGTCACCGCTGCGAGGCAGGACATCAATTATATCTTGTTGCTTTAAATAACGACTTTAGTGGCGGTAGTCCAACCTCTCCGGTGTTATCCAGCCCTTATGCGTGCCGCCACTTCACATTTGATTGCTTTAAAGGAGAAAGTTCCCACAAAACTCTCAAAAATAAGAATATCCCTGCCTCGTCTGTTCCGACCTCATGTCGATGCAGTTAATTGTGTGCAGGGTCTCCATGGTGAGCGCTCGTGTCACACGCTATGACAGTGGTGGGAGGTTGGTGCTGTCTCTCATAGCCAAGGTACTTTAGCGAGAACACCTATTTATAACTGCCTGGCTGTACCCTGCATCCACTGTCTGGCAGCTCGAGTAGCACGACATGGTGGGGTGGGGGCACCGGGGGGGGGGTGAGAAGAGATGGGCGGGGCCCCCCCGAGCGGGATTTGCCAGATGGCTGTGAGGAGTCGAAGCCCTGCCGATCGAATCCATGCCAGCCCAGCCGGTGGGTGGCCCGAGCAGGCAGCCATCGCTGAGGACATACGCCCTGTCCACGCCTATACAGATCTCTCCGAAAAAGCCTTTTTCACCCTACGTTTAAAAATAATAATAATAATAATAACCTCCTTCCCTGCGAGAACATAAAAACAATTTGAAACACCACAGAAGAAGATGAGGAGCGTGCAGCGTGTTGAGCTTCAAACACTGAGACTTGAACCTTTAACACGCGACAACATCTCAAAGGTTCCCGACGCAGGTCGAGGTCCCGACGTCGGCGTTTTCGAGGAAGGCCTTCTCCAACGGCTTAGTTGTCAGTTCCTAAAAGGCAGTTTTTCGTGCGGATGGGAGACACCCAGACCCACAGCATCTGCCGCAACAGGTCCCAATTCTGCCTCGCACCCTGTCCACCGTATATGCACCTTCGTCGTTGACATAAACCGCAATGGTGTGTTCATTGACTGTTTTCGCAGGCTGATTAAAATGCAGTACAGTGATGTTAACCAATTCTGATCAGGTGACTGATAGCTGGCATTTAGCCACGGCGCAGCGCAATATACTTTTACCTTTCACTGGGCGACGAAAAGGGCAGAGAGAGAGAGAGAGAGAGAGAGAGAGAGAGAGAGCCTCCACCCTTCAATAATCAAAAACATCTCATCTAGCGAAAGGCTGATCCTTTGTTCTAATTAACCTGTGGAAATGAGATCAATGGCTCCGTTTCTACTCTGGCCCTCTCCGTCCTAATGGCTCGTGAACAGCCGGCCGTGGAGCGGAATGCCAAAAGGCCAAAGGCCGGCTCCCGCCCCACGTTGACAAAAAGTACAAGCATCGGCAGGGATAATGTTAGCTCACAGCTGGAACTTCAAAACGGCTGGAGTTGTTCAGCATTAGTGAAATTGTCTTTATTCATTTGAAAATCGTGTGAAATGCTAAAATGTATAATTTATTTTCAATTTCTGAGAGCAGTTTCAAGTGCATAAATTCCACATTAGTTTCCGACTACATGTGTGTTATTTGATAAATAAGCTTGTAATTATAAGCAGATGTGAATGGAGTCCATATTCTCCTGAACTAGACAACATGTGTTGCATAGAACTTAGATTCTCAGGGGTTGATTCCCGAATTAAGAAACATTCTATTATTCTTATTATTATTATTATTTTAACTTTCATGCCCTGGCTCAATGTAAAAGTATGTCAAAGAAAATTGTGTGAAGCAATATCACAGATGCATTTTAAAAGTCGTTTTTTCCAGTGGGGTCATTTTCTGATTCCTCTGGACTCATCCATTGATAATAGCAGAGTTGGTACAGAACATGAGGACCGTGTAGAGTCACTGGGCTGGGTCTCCTTGTTGTTTCCTGTCTCAGCCAACACCGTGCCTTGTGTTCCTAAACTACTTCAGTGAAACAGTTGCTCATCCCGCTTCGTCCAAGTCAAGCGGCAGACCGCAGTAATTACGACAGAGACAAAGTGTTTTCCACTCGAGTGCAGAGGAGACCGCCGCTCTCATCCCATTATGGGGCCGCTTGAAGAAAAATAATCTGTATTCAGATCAAATGGAAGGTCAGTTGAGTTCTACTGAATCCAAATGACTTCATACCCTTAAAACAACTCATTCCAAATATATAGCTATATATATACACACATATACATCGTTATTAGATAGCTATAGATAGATAGATAGATAGTATATGTATATACTGTACAGTATATACTGTGTGTGTATGTATGTATGGAAATATATATATGCTGTATATATATGTATATACAGTGTTCATATAGTACATACATATATGCAATATCTCCATTTCACACACCTTCATATAGAGGTTATTATAGAACTCATTCCCACACATTAGAGAGAGAGAGAGAGAGAGAGAGAGAGAGAGAGGAGAGAGAGAGAGAGAGAGAGAGAGAGAGAGAGAGGTGTGATCGAACATGAGGAAGAGTGGAGAAACATCCCTGCACCCAACAATCATGATGATTAATTGTCCAGGAGTTGCTCTGTGTGTTAATGGAGGATTAAGGAGAAAACTCAGCGTCATCAATTCACTGTTCGCTGGCTCTTATTCTGCTTTTCTGTGGAAAATGTTAATAAAATGTCATATATTGTGTTATATCATTTTTTTATTATATTATACATTTTAATGACTGACTCCATCAGGTGGGTTAAAATTAATAAATCCACTTCATGGACTTCAAATTAATAAATGAGCAGAAGCATTTTATCCATTGGGGTTGCTGCATTTTGGCCATAACTACGTCCACTAGGGAATGTATTTGGCATCAAACAAATCCAGCAGGAAGCAGATGCAGGCAGGTGTTTTATACAAAGCCCTGGTTCCATCCCTAGATTTGTTTGATGCTGTATATTTTCCTTCATTTGCATTTTATCATGCATTTCATTCGATTTTATTATTGAATGCCTTTCCCTTTGCTTACATTGTCTTATTATTATTATTATTTTTATTATTATTATTATTATTATTATTATTATTATTATTATTATTATAACTATTATAATAATTATTATTATTATTATTAACATTATTATCATTATTATTATTATCATTATTATAATTATTATCATTAGCATTATTATACTTATTATTGTTATTACTATTATTATCATTATTATTATTATCATTATTATTATTATAAGGGGTCAAGGGGAGGGAGGGGGCACCGTTCTCAGTCTCGTTCCCGCAGTCGGTCAGTATTCACTACACTAGCGTTCGCAATTGCCACGCCCCCTTACCATGAAATAACACTATGTACACTATATATACCAGCCACGCCCCCTTACCATGAAATAACACTATATACACTATATATACCAGCCACGCCCCCTTACCATGAAATAACACTATATACACTATATATACCAGCCACGCCCCCTTACCATGAAATAACACTATATACACTATATATACCAGCCACGCCCCCTTACCATGAAATAACACTATTTACACTATATATACCAGCCACGCCCCCTTACCATGAAATAACACTATATACACTATATATACCAGCCACGCCCCCTTACCATGAAATAACACTATATACACTATATATACCAGCCACGCCCCCTTACTATGAAATAACACTATATACACTTTATATACCAGCCACACCCCCTTACTATGAAATAACACTATATACACTATATATACCAGCCACACCCCCTTACCATGAAATAACACTATATACACTATATATACCAGCCACGCCCCCTTACCATGAAATAACACTATATACACTTTATATACCAGCCACACCCCCTTACCATGAAATAACACGGGTCCTTGCTTATCGACCAATTAGCTTAAAGACCAGGTTGTAGGAATGGAACTTGGTCTTTAAGTGAGGAGTACCTGTATTTAACAAAGTGCAACGTATTAAACATCATAAATATATACGCTTCTGAGGACAACTGACATGCACCAGAGTAAGTTCTATGAAAAAAGAAACACACCACTGTCAGAATTTGTAGACATTCCAGAGATATCAATGTATACAGTCTTCCTGAATCCAAATTGCTGGTAACCATTACCATACGCAATTACTCAATACAAGGAACATGTATTTATTGCGCCATCCATTTACATGTATGTATGTGTTTTGAAATATTTATATTCCATTCATATATTGCCACATTTATTCATGTATATATTTATTTATACATTTATTACTCAGTGCGACCCAACCAAGTTGCATTGCCCCGGGCAGCGTGCCGTTTTCCACAATCAACATCGGTCCATATTTCAAGCAGAAATTAGTGAAATACACTGAAATTTGTAATTGCTGTCGACACAAAATGATGGTGTGTTTTCCAGAAAGTCGGAAAGCTGTAATACGTACCTGATGTGACTAAAGTGGACCCTGTGTCTTGCTGCCTGTAGTTTTATTTATTATTGCTATTTTATGAATATTATTACGCTGATGTAAATATGGCAGCATAAAGCCTGTTGAAAAGCATAACTGAGACCTTATGTCTATTCATTCTCAAAGATAAGGGAAAACATATTTTCCCTTATCTTTGGGCTTACGGTTTCACTTTTGGTAAAATATAATGATAAAAATAATAATTATTATTATTTTTATTATTATTATTATTATTTTATTATGATTCTGTTATTATTATTTTATTATTTTATTATTTTATTTTTATTATTATTGTTATTATTATTGTTATTATTATAAATATAGCTGCAGGTAGCAATACATGGGGTCCAGTTTAGTCATGTAAGATATGTATTATAGATTTTGGGGTTTCTGAAGTTCCGGAATCTGCGCTGTAATGATATGTGGGCACTTCTGGAGGGGACCGAGGGACTCGCTTCGGCCGTGGACTCTTTCTTCATCAAGCTCCTTCTGCGGGGATGGGGGCCGCACCGGGCTCAAGTTGGGAGGAGTGCGACTTCCAGTTCAAATTGGCGTTTTAGGAAGCGGTGAGAGCGGAGGAAGAGCCGGCACTCCTGCTGTACGATGTACGATTGCTTGTGTGTGTCACGCGGCTGTTTCTCTGCTCTGTCCGATTGGCTGTTCACGTCACATGTTTGAAGTGACGCATTTACGGAGGTTTACGAAGGGTTTACGAAGTTACATTTCCATGCAATACGAGAAATGTAGGAGCATTTCTGTGGGTAATAACCATATCAAGGCTTCTATTTTTCCAACGCCTTGCTGTGTCTTGAACGCATCACTAACTCACACAGTCAAGTGGACTTGACTCGATGTGGTCAAGAGTTTTTGTGGACGAATGGGGTTTTTTTCGTATTTTTTCTGAACCTGCACATTTATGGTTCATAAATGTGCAGGTCACGATGACGTTATAAAGTTCCTTACTGTAAATCTCATCCCGTTCCATTTGTCTTGGCGTGACACTTTGGCGTGTCGGTGACGCACCACCGTCTGGCTGCGGTGGATCAAATTTGGTTGGTTTTTGAAAGTTGAACTCAGACATATTCATTACATACCGGTTCAAACGAGATGTGTTCCGCGCTCGTAACGTCTGCCGTTGTTCTCTTTCAAATAGTTTTAGCCTGAAAAATTCTGATTGATTTTCCCAAGCAATTACAATAAGGGATCCCGCCCTGCAGGCTTGACCACTAATAATAATTATAATATAATAATTTTATAGCCCCCCATATACAAATTAGTTTTTCCCATTCCCAACATCTAAAGGCAAAATAATATTCAGATTGACTATTGTCTGCTCTGTTACCAGCAGCTTTGAAAAACTCGTAAAATAATATGGAATATCATTAATGAACTTCTCTCACAATCCCTACTTGTTGGAGGAGCATCCAGCTGCAGCTGTCAGAAGATCACTTTTAAATAGAAGCTTTCTTTATGGCTGTCTTCCTCCACCTCCTCCTCCTGCTCCTCCTCCTCCTCCTCCCCTGTCTGCAGCAGAGAAGTATGATAAGAGCTTGAACAGAGGGACTGGGTGAGGAATGAAAGCCTTCACCTGGATTCACCTGCTCCGCCTCTGCGGCGATGGCGGCAGCTGCGGGTGGTGGTGCTGGCGGCGCTGGTGGTGGTGTTGTGCACATTGTGTGGGAGAGAAGCTGTTATTCCCCCCAGGGACCTTGAACCTGCAGAGCAGAGCGGCTGTCCGGCTCACTGGCTGGGTGCTGCTGCCCTCCAGAGCCTCTGCAGGTGTCTAGCAGCAGTTGAAAAGGTCATGTTCAAAGATCACCACCAGGGGGCGTCTGTTTGTGACACATCCAACAGGGCTGCTTGTATTGTACTGTACATAGATCTACTGTTTACTTCTCCCTCCTTTTCGGCAAGTATTATATTATATTTATTTATCTATTATTTAAGAATTCAAGAATTTCATGAGTGTTATCTATCATTTTATTTATATATTTTTTCTTTATTGGTTATTTTTTATGTTTCCTATCTATTCTTACTTAAATCTTATCAGTAAGCATGCAAAACCAAAAATAGACTGATATTTTTTCTGAATCATTCTCATTATCATCCAGTTATTGTCACGCCTCTCATTAAATGACATACATATAATCTACAATGTGTGTTTATACATCTACAATGTATAATAACTATAATTGTACAAAAAAAAGCTGTGCTATATAACGAAAGACAAAGAAAAAGTATAACTAAACAAACAATGAGATGTTTCATATACAGTACTTAGTACGAACATATACATATAGTACATATACGAACATATACGAACTCCACGTGCTTCTCATGAAATATAAAGGATCCAATTTATATGATAAATCATACAAAGTGGACGGTATTCTCTGGATCACCAGCTCCACATCTGCACCACAAGTCAATTAACCAATCACAAATAATTATCTTATCAAGATGAAGATCAAGCAAGCCAATCAGAGCGAGTGTCACACCAAGATGTAATTATTCAGATGATTTTGCTGAAGTTAATAAACACAGATGACTGTGCTCGAGCGACGCCGTTATCAGCAGAGTGGTAAGTTTCTCAAAAGTGATCAATCCGTCGTTGCTACGAACAGCTCTCAACGATGAGAACCAGCATTTAAAGTTTCTTAATGCCTGGGTTGAAAAAAGAAAAAGGCAAAACCCATCTTTTTGGCACTGGTGACTGAAGTTAAGCTGTCCTCAACCCAAGACTCAGGTCCCGTCCTTCTTGTTGAAATACTCAGTGCACAAAAGGAAGTGTGGATGATTAAACACTTAAGTCGTCTCTGACCTTTCTTTGGCAAACTGAATTCTCAGCGTGTGTCTGTTTGGAGCATGCGGCGCCACATCTGCGGCTCTGGATGCAGAATCAATACAACACAGCTTGCCGTCTTTGTTAGGAAGCACTGTGACATTAGATGCAGCTGCAGCGTCGACTGTTCACGTGGAGGAATAACCCTGTATTGCATTCTGACGCCATTTATTCCACGGCAATAATTCTATTGCTACCTTGTCATTTGGGTTTAAATGGATCTATACATATATATATATATATATATATATGTTGTTTTTTACCTCCACTGTAGTGCTACCTTCCAGCCACATGCTCAAATGCAATTTAAATTGCAAACTTTCTGCAAACTTTTCATTGACAAGGCCACTTAGGCAACAAACAATATATATATATATATATATATATATATATATATATATATATATATATTGTGGGGAGAAAAAAATAGATATTAAAATATATATTAAAAATAATAATAATAATAATTTTGCTGCAGCCTCTTGCAATTCCTTGACCGCCACTATGGGGGCCTCAGAACCCAATTCGGGAACTCCTGGTGTAGACCACATATGAATGTGACGCAGATAAAGCAGAACGTCCTGTGACTTTAGTCCCGCTAAAACGAGGTACAGGAACTAAATGAGGAGACATTTAAAAGAACAACCCTGGTTCTAGTGGAAAGATCCTGTTGGTACCAGGAAAGGTTCTGTCTGATTGAGACCGTGCTGGAGAAAGTGTGTGATCCGGTGAACAGGCTTTAACACTTTTGGTTTAGAGCTTGTGGCTTTACTTGGATTCCCTTCGATTCAGTCTTGGTTGAGTTGTTTATTTTTTTAAATGGTGGGATTATTTTCTTTAACTTTGCATTGCCTCACTACAGCTCTGAAACTCTCCACACTCCACACGGTCGTTTGACAAGTCCATTCAGAAAGTGAAACAATGAAATGAGCGAATATAATATATTGGCTCATAGCTCAAACATATTATGTTTAAAAAAAAACTGTCTCACCTCGCTCCACAATCTATCTTGATAGTCCATTAATATAGACTATAGAGACACCAGATGTCTGAGGTGTCAGTGGGATGGGAGGCTGCCAGGTGATTGTTCACCTGTCTTGCTGTTGCCTGCCATCTTTTTGACATCCTTCCAGTGAGGGATAGACTGTATGGTGCCTCCCCTTGGTTTACTGTCCACTGGGGAGTAACTCAACCTCTCCACTCAGCCCGCATCACACATCCATTGGAGGTGGTGAAACAGCACCGCCCAGTGGTGGAGTCCCATCACCGGCAGTTCCAGCCCTCCCTTCGAGTCGACGTTCTTTCCTATTATCCTAACTATCTGTGTATCTTTTAACCCTCTTTTCCCAGTCAGGGTAAGGCAGGGGACAGGGCATGGAGACTATTCCGACCGAAAATGGCCGTGAAGCCCCCCTGAAGACGAGGGACCTGTCCTTGCAGGGTCACACGCTGTAGCAGCGCCGCCTGCCACACGCCGCCCGACTGGTTTTTCTAGGGGTCGCCGACACAAAGAGACACAGGCCATGATGGTGCAAACACACCAGTTTATTGTAGAGAGATGTAAAAAGCAGATGAAAAGGTGTCATGACACAGGCTCTCCCTGTGTGTGGGAAGGCCGATTTTAACCTGTGTTCACAGATTGCTCTGATGAACAACAGATGCACAGCCACCCCTGCTCTTGTGCCTATATAGCTAGACCCACGGCATGTGTGGCTGCTTAAACCACACCACCCGCACACCACATATTCACAATGCCAGGGAGAATCAGGCGCCACTGTGGCAGTTTCAGCTCACGTCATGCGAGTGGCGTTTTCAGTCCCCTACCTCACAGAGACACAGGCAGAGATGTTGCAAACACACTAGTTTATATAGCAGTTAGCCCCATGTGTGTGGGGATGGGTCATTTAACTGTTGCTCTGATGAGCAACAGGCATACAGCCACCTCTGGCAAATTACCTAGAGCCAGCTGTGGCTGCTTAAACCACACCCTCCCCAGACCACACACACATTCACTGTGGCTGCAACATGACCACACCACCCACTGCTCCATCGTGCTGTCGTTAACCGCCGCAAACCCTCTGGTGACCCCTCCACAAGAAGGCTGTAGTTCAACACCGAATCTGTCGATATTTCACTCTGCTCTAGTATGGTGACGCAAGACTCGAAAACGAACAAATCTTTTAAATGACTCGGGGGTCGTAAGTCACTCCGGCAAAAGAGTCTTTCGTTCAAGACCCTGTAGCTGCAGCCCAGCGTCTGAACTGAGACTCAAATCTCGAACAGAGAGGCCTGAGAGCATCACGCAGAGGAAGCGACACCCCGACCGATTCTCGAAAGAGATCCGTGAGCCTTGAGTCACGCGTGCGCAAGTCACACCAACTGAATGAAACGACCAAAGAGTCATTGGAAAACTCAACAAATATTTCTGCCGAGTCACTCGTAAAGGGCCGAAGCTTTTAAAAAGAGTCAAACTTTTCATCACTAGAATGAAAACAGCCGTGAGCAAAAAGCAGGGTAATAATAAGATAGTAAAAGTAGATATAAACACTTTAATCTGCTTATTCTTACCCTGCTTTTTAACTAGTTAAATTATTTTTATCATTTTATTATTCTACTTTTAAATGTATTTTGCTTTGCTTTTATTGTCGCTATCGGATGCCTTATTTTAATAAAGCACTTTGTGTTTGTGATGTTATTTTACATAACAACACACTATCTGTTTTGTTTATGTTTCCATTTTGCCAAACCTGCCCATAAAGTAACTATACGTGTTATTTTTCATATATCAATACAGCTGTTTTACAGTTGTATTATTACTATTTATCCTATTATTTATATTTTAGTACTGAGGACCATCCTTGACTCTTTGAGAAGCTTCCCAAAAAGAGGGGTCGTGCCCAAGTTTTTGTTAATAAGATTGCACGTTACTAACCACCTTGGTAGGAAATCCGTTTGGGACGCAGCTGAGACGCAAAGGTCCAGAGAGGAGGAATATAATATTAAAGTACTACACAGTTGTTTTTCAATAGCAGAGGGCCGCTACCTTTATATTAAAAAGAAAATGTGCTCACTTGAAAAAGATCACAATTTGTTTCTAGACACATCGTCTCACAGACAATACCGCAGTTGTGCGGTCATTTCACGTGCTTTGATTTTTATTTTTGAACAAATCTGAAATGCAGTGTCGTTCACTCTGTGTATGATAAATGCATGAAGCAATGGAGGCAGGTGGCGAGGCGGAGGTGTTTTCAGTTGAAGTACTGGGTGGGGTCGATGGTCTCCTGGCACATCTGGACTTGCACGTGGGAGGTGACCACCGAGTGCACGCTCTGCACAGGCAGCATCCTGCCCGGCGGCTTGCCCCTCTTGACCGGGCGCGTCGTCATAAACGGGTTCACGTAGAACAGCTTTAACATTTTACGATCTGTTTGTGCATTTTAAAAGCATCGTGAGATAAACATTTGGATCGGGGGTAATTACAACAAAACAGTGAGTTCCCCTCTGGAGATTTACGATTCTATGAAATCTTCAAACATTTTGTAATAGGCCGTTAATGTTGCAATGATTTGTCCACAACAGGCCACAACAGCCATTCCATAGACTGGATTTTATGAGAGCTTACACATTAACTTCAAGGAAAAACACCTAATTTCTAGAATAGGCTGTTATAGAGTAGTATCAGCTGCACAGTTTGAGGAATGTGTTTGAACACGAACTTCGGAGCCCAGTAATAGATATGAACAGATTCTGGAAGGCTTTGATACCGACATAGACGAGGCACGATCACGAGTGTAAGATTAAGGCATGAGCTACAGGGCAGTGGGAAGATAAAGGCGGAACACGAGTGACACGAAACAGAACTTCTGTTACGACCGGAGCTAGGAGGGACCCAAACGCACGACACAGAGCGACGGGAGGCAGACGAAAGATGTTTATTAGCCCACACGGTGGAGATGGCGTGGGGGGGGACCCGGTCAGGTAGGGATGGAGCAGGGCAGGGCAGGGATGATGATGACCGGGAAGGAGGGGTCAAGGATCCGGGTGGAGAGACGGGGAACCGGGCTGGATGGAGAGGGACGGACAGACTTGGTCGACGAGAGGAGACAAGCAGGCTAGGGGAAGACGAAACAAGGAGACATAGTGTAAACTAGGAACTTGGAACAAGGGCTAGGAGCTAGGACTAGGCCAGTAGCAGTACAACTTGGGTAAGCTGGTTGACGGTCTGGCAATGAGTGACTGGGGAGCTGGAGAATAAATACTGTGTGGGTGATGAAGGTAATTGATCCTGGGTGTGTGAAATTGGCTTCAGGGAGGAACCGCAGATGGGTCAAGAGCGGCCTCTAGTGGTGCTGGGAGGCCGTGGGCCTAACAACTTCCATACGTCCAAAAGCTGCCTCGACCGGTTCTTACTGAGTCTACTCAGAGCAGTTTGTTGCTGGTTGAGGAAGAGTGGAGAAACATCCCTGCACCCAACCATCATGATGATTAATCGTCCAGGAGTCGCTCTGTGTGTTAATGGAGGATTAAGGAGAAAACTCAGTGTCATCAATTCACTGTTCGCTGGCTCTGATTCTGCTTTTCTGTGGAAAATGTTAATAAAATGTCATATACTGTGTAATATCATTTTATATTATATTTTACATTTTAATGACTCACTCCATCAGGTGGGTTAGAATGAATAAATCCACTTCATGGACTTCAAATTAATAAATTAGCAGCAGCATTTTGTTCATTGGGGTTTCTGCAGGATTATTTTGGCAATTACTTCGTCCACTAGGGAATGTATTTGGCATCAAACAAATCCAGCAGGAAGCAGATGCAGGCAGGTGTTTTATACAAAGCCCTGGTTGACACTTTTCCAAAATTTCAAGTTGAAAAAGTAATAATTTATTTTGTTCATGTTCTTGGCCTGTCTCTGTTATTTAAAGTAGTTTACACTGGAGCCGGACAAAGCTGCCAGGGTGTGTTAAGCTGAGTTGACATATTGGCAAATTCTGTGAAATCCAACCTAAAACAGCAACGATCGTCTGAAATTTTGATGATACCGGATCTTTTCCAATATCAAAAAATCATATTTTCCCAATCGCAGTCACATTGGGGCCAAAAAGCCATTTGGCATCCCTAAATTTGCTCAACGCTATTTTATTTTCTTATGCTTTTAATTCGATTTTATTATTTAATGCATTGCCTTTTGCTTGTTTGCTTTTTTAAATTGATATTATTTGATTACCATGTATTCATATAAATCACTTTGAGCTGCATATTGTGTATGGAAGGTGCTATACTATAATGTTATTAATATTATTATTACAGGGCAGTTCCGACATGTTGTCGTCCAAGTTAAATCCAGATCGGTCCATTATTGTTATTATCTTTTAGTAAAAAACTGTATTTTTTTATCATCGCTGCAATGCGCAAATGACGGTGCACACAGGTCACATGCAGCATTGCAGTCTAGTGATTGGTCAACAACCAAGATGGCGGCAGGTGGGACTGACGTCAGACTCTCGTGGATGTCATGGATCCGACGAACCCACAGACAATCTCAATAAGATTTGAATTCGGGGCAGTTCCAACATGGCGTCGTTCGAGTTCCCTCCAGATGGGTTCGGTATTGCGGAAGGAGTTTACGATCAACAATCACCACCTCAACAAGATGGCACCATGCATAGATGTATGTTACAACGAAGAAGTTGTGCACATGCGCAAGGTGACGGAGTACACCGATCACGTGAGTCAATAACCCAAACCTTACCAAGATGCTGTTAAGCACAGATATTGTCACGATTGGACTTTAACAAAAGGAATATATGACGCAAACTCTAACCCTACAGATTTACAAAGCGACAGGTTATTGTTTTATTTCTATTAACCTTTATAACAGTATGTTTGAAAAAAAATGGTTAAAGTATAACCACAAGACAATTGGATGAAACAAAGGGCAGTGTATTAAACAAAACAAATATATACGTTTCTGAGGACAACTGACGTGCACCAGAAGTTCTACAAAATAAAAACCCAATAACATCACTGTCATAATTTATAGACATTCCAGAGATATCAGTGTATACAATCAACCCGAATTGTAATTACTGGCAACAATAACTATAAGCAATTACAGAATACAAGGAACAAGTATTTATTGTTATTATTCATGTGTTTTTAAATACTCACATTCCTTTTATATTTTTGGGCTCCAGATGCCTCAAAGAAATCCAAATTCCAAGGCAGCAAATGGTCTTTAATGGTCAGCCACCTCCTCTCAAAAATAAAATAATAAAAAAAAATAAAAGACTAAAACACTTTCTGAAACCTTTGAACAAAACTTTCCAATAAGGACTACGAAAACTCTAAAAAAAAGGACTGGAAAAACACCAACAGAAGTTGCTGAAAAATCTCTGACAACATTTAATAGAGATGGAGATCCTTTAAATAAACCCGTTGATTCTCCACACATCTGGGTGTTAAGAGGATCATTTCATGAGGGTGATGCACGGTTTGGAGGCTCCAGGAACCTGCAGTGTTCAGGCGTCAGTTTGACAGCGGAACATAAGAGCGAGACCCAAAGTGTCTGGACATGGAGAGCATGCAACCTCCTGTAGATGATTTTTTGAGAGAAGGAAGTAGCTTTTATCAGGACATGAAAACGCCTGGTAGAATAAAAGACATTTTTTTTTAGGAATAAAGTATATTGCAAGATCTGAATTTCCAAGGCAACATACCTTCAGTAGGTCATTTGCATTAACGTAGGCTGAAGTGGTGACTCGCTGTATTGGTGGTGAAAATTATGACTTTGCAATAGGGAATATAGCCATGCCAATTGGTAAAGCCATTCAGAGATCACTGGTAAATAATGACTCATGCTTATTAATGAATACTGGCAATACACGTGCAGTTATTAGGCATGGATCATGTTAGGCGGCTGTAGATTCACACGCACGCAGTTGGACATTTGGGGTATGACTCACCCAGCAGCTTTGCGGCTTATTACAACAGCATTTACTCTGTCTACAGGCATTTCTGCAATGCTGCACACCCATTCAGTAAAAGCCAACCACTATTTGAAATCACTGGACTAAAAGCACAGACTGTTGACATAAAACGACACCAGCCAGTGAGTGAATACTGTACAGCATCCAGGTAGTAAAGAAATCTGCCAAAGACGACGTTGTCATTCTGTAAATAATGTTGCTGATAGAATTCGCCATGTAACAAATTCAAATATATGTTATTGTCGGCAATGCATTAGAGAATACAAGCTTTCAATGCCTGCCTTTAACACCGGCTCAACAAAAATAGCTTTGCCTAAAATTGAATGTCATTCATTCTAGTAATAGCCGTCACATGCATAAAGCAATTCCAATGGGCGACCTGTGTGAAACAGGAGATATTGAGGATAATGGAAACTGCTTCTTTAGAGCGTTTTCATTTGCATCGAGTGGAAACGAAAACAATCACAAACTAATTTGACTCGCAGTGGTCCAACTCATGGAGGAGAGCTCCTCCACCTGCATTAATAATCTCACACACGAGTACTCCTCTGGGGAAAGTTATTTGCCACCAACGAGATGTCTTTCAGTTTGGGCCGCAGAAGGCGAAACACGGGCCACAGCAAATCTGCTCGGTGTAGATATTTGAACACGTCGTCGTTCGAAAATGGTTCCAGTTCTGTGGACGTAAGTCACGATTGGCGAAATCCAAGTCAAAGTCATACAGACGGCGACAGCAACCAAAATGGTAAGAGTTCGTGGAAAGGACATCGAACTGCATGGATGCACCACCGCTGACAACACCAGGGCAATGAAACTCTGTCTCTGTGAATCCCGATTAAATAAGTAAAGGATGGCCAAAACGACACAACGGAACCCCTGACAACCCGACGCCAGGGTAACACTGTACAGAGATATATATAACACAGAAACTCCACGTCTAACTATGTCAGACGTGTCCATCCCAGATACTGTGACTGACATGAACCTCCAAGAGGAGGGACTGCTGGAAGCAATATAAAAATACACTTCACGTTTAACAGACACCTTCCACACTCGCGCCAAATTCCACCACTGTCAAAGGTAAGGGTGACCGACGCAATGCTTCCTACCAGACAAACATCAAACTAAACAATGACAGAACGCTTTCTGTTGCAGCAACGATGCCAATGTCTGTACTGCAGAAATACTTGGACAAGCACATGCTCACCGCTTTACTGCACGACGCCCATACCATAGAGGAACATTTACTTAAGGGTGGCTACTACCAAGTCACCTACACTGAGAACAGTTTGGTCACCAACATATTCAAAATTGACTTAGATGACACGGCAACAGCAACATAATGCTGAAAAAGTAAGTTCGTTAGTAGGTTAGTAAGTACGTTTCTACACATTACGTTACGACCAAGTCTTATGTGTCGCATTTTGGCCTCGTCTTGTTCCCTCCAACTACTGCTGAATAAAACATTCTACTTGCACTATTTGTCATGCTTTTTTCCTTCATTTGGACTTCTCTCCCATCCTTTCACCATAAATCGAAAAAAAATGTCAAAGTACCACAAGAAGACAATTGGATTAAACATATTAAACATATATATATATATGCAGTATATATATATATATATATATATATATATATATATATATATATATACAAATTTCTGAAGACAACTGCCAGAGTAAGTTCTACAAAATAAAATACCAATAATATCACAGAATTTATAGACATTCCAGAAATATCAATGTATACAGTGGTACCTCGACTTACGACTGCATCTACTTCCGACTAATCCAAGATACGAGCAGCGATAGTCACAAAAATTTGTATCGACTTGCGACCGACTGCTCCAAGATACGACCGTGGAAATTTGCAGTTGGTGCGTCGGCGGCCAGTCAGCAGCCAGTCAGCAGTCAGTCAGCAGTCAGTCAGCAGTCAATCAGCAGTCTGTCAGCAGTCAGTCAGCAGTCAGTCAGCGGTCAGTAAACAGTCAGTCAGCAGTCAGTCAGCAGTCAGTCAGCAGTCAGTCAGCGGTCAGTAAACAGTCAGTCAGCAGTCAGTCAGCAGTCAGTCAGCGGTCAGTCAGCAGTCAGTCAGCGGTCAGTCAGCAGTCAGTCAGCGGTCAGTCAGCGGTCAGTCAGTGGGCGACCTACATCGTGTGTGTACGTAGTTCATGGCTTATCGATATTTTTTGCATATTTACTGTGTTTGCGATATGTATTTTGTTTATTTTCACCCTTCATGATTTCATAATTTATATGGGAAAAATTGCTTCGACATACGATTGTTTTAACATACGACCGTTCTTACAGAACCAATTACAGTCGTAAGTCGAGGTACCACTGTACAATCTAGCTGAATTACTGGTAACAATATCAAAAACCAATTACATTATACAAGGAACATTTACTGTGTAGGTGTTTTGAACTACTTTCATTATAATTTTATTCATTTTATGTTTTTCCTGTAACCCACTAAACACAATTCATACCGTGATATATCCTCTACAATTACACTCAATTAAACCACTTACCTCAGTTTGTTTATTTATTTATAGGTTAACAAAATACATTATTATTGTGAAGGCAGTTTTCTGTTGATTTACAAAGTGCTATAACAGACCACAACAAAATAACATCTGCAGTCACAAAACACACCGTAACAGAAAACCAAAGCACAGCCGTCCATTGAACTTTGACGAAAGGCCTGTTACCCTGGACCCTGCATATTGTTGCCTGCAGCTATATTTATTATAATTGTTATTGTTATTATCATTATTTTTATTGTTATTATTATTATTATTATTATTATTATTATTATTATTATTATTATTTATATTTATATTGATAATAATAATAATAATAATAATAATAATAATAATAATAATAATAATAATAATAAAAACATGTTTTTATTCATGTAATGAATAAATGTAAATATGGCAGCATAAAGCCTGTTGAAAAGCATAACAGAGCCTTATTTCTATTCATTCTGTAACATTTTGCCTTTCTTTAGGTTTCACCTCTCACTTTTGGTTAAATAATAATAATAATAATAAAAAAATAATAATAATAATAAAAAAAATTATAATAATAATAATTATAATAATTTTATAGCCCCACAAATCCAATGTATTTTTTTTCCCAATCCCAACCAAAGGCAAAATAATATTCAGATTGACTATTGTCTGCTCTGTTACCAGCAGCTTTGAAAAACTAGTAAAATAATATGGAATATCATTAATGAACTTCTCTCACAATCCCTACTTGTTGGAGGAGCATCCAGCTGCAGCTGTCAGAAGATCACTTTTAAATAGAAGCTTTCTTTATGGCTGTCTTCCTCCACCTCCTCCTCCTGCTCCTCCTCCTCCTCCTCCCCTGTCTGCAGCAGAGAAGTATGATAAGAGCTTGAACAGAGGGACTGGGTGAGGAATGAAAGCCTTCACCTGGATTCACCAGCTCCGCCTCTGTCGGCGATGGCGGCAGCTGCAGGTGGTGGTGCTGGCGGCGCTGGTGGTGGTGTTGTGCACATTGTTTGGGAGAGAAGTTGTTATTCCCCCCAGGGACCTTGAACCTGCAGAGCAGAGCGGCTGTCCGGCTCACTGGCTGGGTGCTGCTGCCCTCCAGAGCCTCTGCAGGTGTCTAGCACAAGTTGAAAAGGTCATGTGCTGTTGTGACACATCGAACAGGGCTGCTTGTATTGTACTGTACATAGATCTACTGTTTACTTCTCCCTCCTTTTCAGATAAGGAACATTATATTTATTTTTTTATTATTTTATTAATTTGTTTGTTTGTTTGTTTGTTTGTTTATTTATTTTTTTGTTTTATTTAAGAATTTGCTGAATGTTATCCATCATTATTTTTTTGTTTTTCCTTGTTATTTACATCTTGTCATCGGAATTATTCCCAGGTATTGTCATGCATCTGATTAAGTTCCATAGATACCATCTACAATTTCATACATAACATTACATTTATTATATATGCTGTATCTTTGTGCAAATAAATGTATAAACCCCATGATTAAACAAAAAAGCTGTGTTATACCATTTTGACACAAAAAGGTTTACAGGTTTACCTGGGGTTTTTTTATAATCAAGGTAATTTTAGTTGATTGAGCCCAAGGTTTTTGTTTTTTTTTCCTGGTGCGTCACATTCCGCGTCACAAACACGTCGGAAAATGGCCGTCTCATGTTTCCAGTCTGATTGGGAATAAAACAGTAAAAGCAACATCAACATGAAACAAACATAAAACTGAAAGACTTGGGCAAAAAAAAGTTCTCTGAGCCGCTCAAAAAAATCAAACACCGCAGTAGAAGCTACGTGGAGTGTCCACGCCGCGGAGCGGAGACAGTCCTTGGGTTCGGAGACCGTGTCTATTACCAGGGTCATTTCACCGGGGTCTGAAATCCTGGTTTTTCCTTTCCCACTGGGGTATTATATGTCAACTGTGGCGTCCCCTGCTGGACCCTCACCTGGGATCTGTTAACTCTTGTCTACGTTCTCAAACAATAAAGGCGTCACTTGGGAAGCTCCCCGGGCAGGGCGTGGATCTTCACCCCGGGGGGGGGGGGGGCGGCGAACGGAGGAAGGCATCGCAGGGGGCCAAGCGGCTCCGTTTCGTGATCCCAAGCCCAGATTGAACCGACTAACCCCCGGTCTTTCCCTCCCTCTCTCTCTCTCTCTGCACCCGGAGCCTGCATTCTTTTGTTTGATCCAAACCTCCGTGGGGGAAGCCCTGGCCTTGGCCACCTTTCCTTTGTGTTAAGTCCCGATCAATATGCACCGACGCCAAATTCGTCAGTCGTTGAAGCGCCATTATTTCTGCCGATGCTTCCATGACGGACGATCCAACTTTCGTGACCGAATGACGCCTATCGGCCGAGTTACCAATACTGCCGTTAAATGTACTCACCTCCATGTTGCCAGGTTCACCAGCAAGAATCAAAATATCCCATCGTGCGTGACGTAATCAGATTAAAGAAATCATGTGTTGAAATCATGTTTTCATTGTTAGTCGTCAGGAATCGCCTCAATGGTCAAGCAGACACGAATGTTATGCGCTTCGTTTTTCCTTTTATTTTTGTTTGGACGTAAACATCGTCACAAGAGTTTATCTTTGTTGGTTTGAACGTCGTGTTTTGTGAGAGCTACCACTTCCGGTCCCGGTGACGTCTCTGCGTGTACGTTGCTGCTGCTGTTGTCGCTGCTGCTGCTGCTGCTGCTGCTGGTGTCGATGTTGCTGCTGCCGTTGTTGTTGTTTCTGTGGCTGTTGTTGCCGCTGTTGTTGTTTTCTGTTGCTGCTGCAGCTGCCACCGTGGTTGGAGTCGCTTTTGCTGTTGTTTTTGGTGTCTTTGTGGTCGCTTTTGTTGCGGCTGGTGTTTCAGGGGCGTTCTTTTGTAAGGACCGGCTGACAACTACGTTCTCTCTTTCTTTTTTGAATTTCTTTGTCAAGCGCATTGTGTTGCCCTGGTATGAAATGCGGTCTGGGAATGAAGTGTGCCTTGACTTGACTTGACTTGTGAGGAATAATGTGACTTTTGCGTGTTGAGAAATGACATTCCCTCGTCAGAAAGAACCATTTTGAAGAGAGGAGCCACCCAAACTCCTCCTTTGTTGACTGTTATTTCATTTATTCAAGTCAATTAGGATGATAAAATAAATCCATTGACTGGAGGTAGCGGTTTGTCTGTTGGTGTTCATTAAGTGTTGAGTCCAGTAGCCAATGTCAACGAAAATAACTCCTCCAAACTTAGTCTGGTTGATTATGCTTAATGTTTGATTTACTCAAATCAACGCCATTAGTTTGTCCCAACTAAATCAACATGGGAGTGGCGCCCTGACGAGACAATTATTAATTATTAATTATGAAATATTAAAGTAAAGGTGTTAACGCTGCACTAAAGACAAAACGAAAAGCTTCTCATGAAATATAAAGAATAACAATTTCATTTATTATGTGTTTGTTTATTTATTTATTTATTTAATATTTATTAAGCAAGCCAATCAGAGCGTGTGTCACACCGAGTTGTAATTATTCAGCTGAAGTTGATGCCGATGACTGTGCTCTTGCGACGCCGTTACCCTCTGTTAATTTAGTACGTTTTCCCCATTGGACTCCATTGAAGCCCAGTGAGAAGTTTCTCAAATCCAATCAATACGTTATTGCTACAAACAGTTCTCAATGATTTAAAGTTTCTTAACGCCTCGATTGTAAAAAAAAAAAAAGGGTTTTGTCGATGGCGTTTTACTCCATCCTTTAAAATCCAGCAGAACCTTCCCTGTGCGTTGGGCCCACTTACAAAAAGCGGTTGTTTTTTTTTGGCGCTGGTGACTGAAGTTAAGCTGTCCTCAACCCAAGACTCGGGTCCCGTCCTTCTTGTTGAAATACTCAGTGCACAAAAGGAAGTGTGGATGATTAAACACTTAAGTCGTCTCTGACCTTTCTTTGGCAAACTGAATTCTCAGCGTGTGTCTGTTTGGAGCATGCGGCGCCACATCTGCGGATCTGGATGCAGAATCAATACAACACAGCTTCTTTGTTAGGAAGCACTGTGACATTAGATGCAGCCGCGGCGTCGACTGTTCACGTGGAGGAACAACCATGTATTACATTCTGACGCCATTTATTCCACGGGAATAATTCTATTGCTACCTTGTCATTTGGGTTTAAACGGATTATATCTATATATATGTTGTTTTTTACCTCCACTGTAGTGGTACCTTCTAGCCACACGTTCAAATGCAATTTAAATTGCAAACTTTTTGCATACTTTTCCATGACAAAGCCACTTAGGCATAAAAATAAATAAATAAATAAATATATATATATATATATATATATATATATATATATATTGTGGGGAGAAAAAATATTACAATAAAAACCATTTTGCTGCAGCCTCTTGCAATACCTTGACCCCCACAAGGGGGCCTCAGAGTCCAATTCGGGAACTCCTGGTGTAGACCACATGGAGATAAATGTGATGCAGATCAAGCAGAACGTCCTGTGACTTTAGACCCTCTAAACCATCTGTGTTCGGCCCAGGAAGCTTGTTATACACATTGTTATACACATATGATCGAGGTACGGGAACTAAATGAGGAGACGTTTACCAGGACCAACCTGGTGACACAGTGCCTGCACAGCTGCCTCGCAGCAAGAAGGTGCTGCGTTCAGTTCCCGCCTGGGGTGCTGCTGGCACCATGCTCTGGTGTGTTGTCTCCCAATTAGGGGCTTCTCTGTGAGTTTGCATGTTGAATTGCTGATGATTAAAGACGCTGTTGGTACCAGGAAAGGTTCTGTCCTACTGAGACCGTGCAGGAGAAGGCGTGTGATCTGGCGCGGCAGGATTCTCACATCGCTGCTGAACAGGCTTTGACACTTTTGGTTTAAGCTTGTGGCTTTATTTGGATTATTTTCTATTCGATCTTGGTTGAGTTTTTTTTTTATTTTTTTTTTTTATCTCTTTTGAGTCAAGCAAAATTGGATAATGTGGAAGTAGTTTATTTCACTTTGCAGCGCCTCGCTACAGCTCTGAAACTATCTCCACGCTCCACACGGGTCGTTTATGAAAACTGCAAACCTATAGTAAAAAACTGTCTCACCTCGCTCCACAATCTATCTTGATAGTCCATTAATAAAGACTATAGAGACACCAGATGTCTGAGGTGTCAGTGGGATGTGATGCTGCCAGGTGATTGTTCACCTGTCGTGCTCAAAAAAAAAAAAAAAAAGTGCAGACTGGTGTTGCCTGCCATCTTTTTGACATCCTTCCAGTGAGGGATAGTCTGTACGCTGCCTCCCCTTGGTTTAATGTCCACTGGGGAGTAACTCAGCCTCTGCACTCAGCCCGCATCACACATCCATTGGAGGTGGTGAAACAGCACCGCCTTGGGGTGGAGTCCCATCACCGGCAGTTGTAACTGTCCCTTCTAGTCGACCTTCTTTCCTATTATCCTAACAATTTGTGTTCCGTTAACCCTCTCTCTCCGGTCAGGGTAAGGGAGGGGACAGGCATGGAGACTATTCCGACTGAAAATGGCCGTAAAGGACGGAGACGCCCTGAAGACGCGGGACCTTGTCCATGCAGGAGCCACACACGTTCGCTGTGGCTGCAACATGACAGCACCACCCACTGCTCCATCGTGCTGTCGTTAACCGCCGCGACCCACTGACGCCTCCACAAGAAGGCTGTAGTTCAACGCCGACTCTGTCGATATTTCACTCTGCTCTCGTCTGGTGAGGCAAGACTCTCACGAACCAACTCATCTTTTAAATGACTCGGTCGTCGGCGCCGACGCCGACTTTTTTTCCCCGGTCGCTGCCGACGCCCGAGTCATTTCGAAGATGAGTTGGGGACGGCGGCGACACGCGGGCTGAACTGAGACCCGAATGTGGAATGAAGAGAGAAGCAGAGAGGAATAAGAAAAGAGACCCGAGAGCCCCAAGCGGAGGAAGTGACACCCCGAACCAGATCGCCAATGAGGACCCCTGAGTCGGGCGTCACGCACGCGCAAGTTGCACCGACCGAATGAAATGAAGGGTGAGTCATTGCAGAAAGTCAGCAAATATTTCTCCACTCGTCCCTGGTAAAGGGCCGCATCTGTAAAAAAAAAATGAGTCAAGAATGAAAACAGCCGAGAGCCGTGAGTTAGGAGTGACTCATGCGCCCTCAGCCCAGTGACCGTAGACTCGGACCAGCAGCCACTAAAGCGTCCGGAAGTCGTTCATCCCCGACGGGAGGTGGCGACGGAGAGCGACGCGGCGTTTTGGGGGGGGCGTCGCCACCTCGGACACCTTGGGCGGAGTTCAACTTCGTTCTAATAAGCTGTGACGCGGGGCAGCGATGATGCATTTCCGCCGGGACCGTCCCTCATAGACCCTGGACAAACCCTCAACTCCGGTTCCTCCACAGTGGAGGAGGAGCTCATGCGTTAAGATGCGGCGCTATTCATGTACAGAGACGTGATTTTTTTGTTTTTTAAACGACACGGGGAAGAAGTTTCGGGAGGTGGTCGGGATCCCCCGGTGGGGTTGATTACATGACGTTAAAATGTTGCCTCACAGCAAGAGGGTCCTGGGTTCGATTCCTGCCTGGGGCGGGCCCAAATAGGAGCCTTTCTGTGTGGAGTTTGCATGTTCTCCCCGTGCTCACATGGGGTTTCCTCCACCTTACGTCAGTAAGGACCCCCACCAAAAACATGCACCCATCATCGTCTGACCAGCGATGGACACTCGTCACCAGGTCCCTGGGTGCGTCCACGAATGCTGCCCACTGCTCCTGGCTGCCCCTCCGGAGGAAGGACAAGCCAGGATGGGTTAACCGCAGAGGCCTCATTTCACCGGCCACCATCCATGTGTGTGCCTGCATTTGTTGTAGAGTGGTGTGCTGTGTGACAATTAAAGATTCTTCTTCTACTCGCAAATAGTTCGATTCAAAGCGTTTTCCCCGTGCAGTATTACCTGGCGTCACCGACCACAAATCACACGGTCACGACACAGGTGAGAGGTGACAGGCGTAACAGATAAAAACCTGACATGATTCATTAATTTCAAATGACTGAAAACTCTGCGCACATTAATGTGCTCATTACGCTGCCGTGGCAACCACTCAGCGACGAGTCGAATAGGAAACGCCCGCGAGCGATAACGCGGCTCCTGGCGCGAGCCCACTTGTCACGAATCTTCTTCTCGCGAACAGCAAATAACGAGCCGGAAGTGGGAAACACTTTTATGAGCTTGAAGGATTAGACGTCAGATTGAAGTTGTTCTTTCATAGCAGAGACGTTGATATGAAAAACACACTTGCTCACTTTAAACAGTCGTCATTTTTTGTTGTTGTTTATTTTGGAACAGAGCTGCAGCGCTGCCATTCACCCTCTGTATGATAAATGCATGGAGCGATGGAGGCAGGTGGAGAGGCGGGGGGTGTTTTCAGTTGAAGTACAGGGTGGGGTCGATGGTCTTGTCGCACATCTGGACGTGCACGTGGGAGTGGATCCCCGGGTACACACTCTGCATGGGTAGCATGGTGCCCAGTATCTCCCCCTTCAGGATCTTGCCCGACGTCTTCACCGGGTCCACGTAGAACAGCTTGAAGCACAGGCCTATAAAAAAATTATAATAAAATAAATAAAAAATAATTATATATATATATATATATATATATTCAAATAATTGGGATTAACTGTGTTGTTCAAGAGCTACCTGTTCAAATTCAACTCTGGGACATAAAAATTTCAGGTGGACAAGTTTATTTACCTCGACCCAACTGATGGAAACTCTCCTAATTCCCATTGTATTTATTGCGACATTTCTAACACTGGTATAAAATTCCCTTAAAATGTCAATGGACAGGATTACGTTTTTTACCTCTATAATTAACAGTATGTCTGACGAACACTAGAGAAGGAGAGTTGTGTCTGCACTTGCCAGATCGTGTGCAATGTTGAAATTCAGTTTATTTTCCAGTCATCATTTGACTCACGTCTTATGTTGCGATCAAATTCCAGTTTTTCAAATGAGTGAAACCGGAGAGGAGCCTGTTGCTCACGTAAACAGTTTGGGCCCTAAATGTGGGAAATGGACGGAGCCATACCTTCTCCACGGAGGTTGATGCCGCTGTTGATGGCCGCCTTGGCCGGGTCGGTGTAGACGATCACCTTTCCGTGCAGTGTGACGTCCAGCGGAGCGTACACCGTGTCCCCGTCGCCGCAGACGATGTCCAGGCCCTTGTGTGTGCGGCCGCCCCTGGACGGAAAATCATCTTAAATAAGCAGGCGAATGTGGCAACGAATACGGCATTTAGTGGGGTTCATTCCAACGAGTAGAAACGGGAGAAAGAATTCTCATTCTCTCTCATTTTCTCTCAAAATGCGCTGCGTCTGAGGTTTGCATCACAAAATATTATTTTTTGATGTGAAAATCAGATGCAGTTCATCCCATGGCCACTAAGAGGAAGATCTCACTGTCGGATGAGGAATTAAATGAGAAGGAGGCTTTACTGAGATTTGAAGGAAATCCAAATAGATCCAAATAGACTGTGCACAAATTGGAATAAAACCCGGGAACAATTTTAAAGATTATGATTACATGTCAGTTTGGGGGGGAAAAGGGTGAAACAAGTAAGTACTTTTAGCTGCCTTCGTTACTTTTTTCCCTTATCGGTAATTTGGGAAACAGCGGTCACGTGTTGTTTATCAACATTGCACGTGTCGCATGTCATAATTGCACCAAATTGGACACTGCACGCCATTGGGTCCCCGGCGACACACCCACCTAGTGTGACGATCAGATGAACGGTGGTCGAGATAATCGAAGGACATACAGACAGAAGGACACACAGACGGACGGACAGACAGACGGACAGACAGACAGACAGTTCTGTTATTTGGGGAAGTAAGGTTGAATTGTTCCTGTTCCCAGCTCACTCACTCACAGAGCTCTGTGTGTTTACCAAGACAAAGTGCAACGCATCAAAATCAACGCGTGAGTTGAGTAAAACATGAGCTTCCAGTGCAATGAATACAATTATGTCCTTTTTTTTTAAGACACTGAGAATTATCTATGTAATAAAATTATGAGCTTTATTGAGTAGGATAAACACAATCATTTCATGAAAAGTTTTTGGTGCAAAGAATATGTAAAAATCACAATACTGGATATTGAAAATAACACTTATAATACTAAAACAAATGATAATATTTATAATAATTATTATTGTTGTTATAAGTATAATTATAATAATTATAAAAAATAATTGATAAATACAAAATGGAAATTATCAACTTGAAATTTAGAAATTAAAATGTAAAATTTAAATTGAGGAAACCTAAAAAAAAAAAGTCGATAGGTTTAACAAATTCAAGCATTTCTTTTACGTTAATCCAATGACCCAATACAATGATCTCTGCTGTCTAAACATATCAACAGTCGTTGTTCTGATGGGTGAATGTGCTGGTCGTACCGTCCGGCACCGTACTGGCCCTGTCCCCAAATGTCCTGGGTCCTTCTCCTGTTGCTGGGGTTCCCACTGCAGAGCTGCCCAAACTGGATGCCCTCACACACACACAGTGCGGCTGAACACACACACACACACACACACACACACACACACACACACACACACACACACACACAGACACACACACACACAGTCAGATACTGGGTCACAATGCTTTGAGGGGATATAGCAGTGAGATGTTTGCATTATTTAATAAGATAAAATATTTAATTTAAAAGTTGCGTTGAAGTGCTGTACGTACCCAACAGTAGCGTGCTGATCAGGACCCTCTTCATTCTGCCGTCGATCCGGAGCTGCTTGAGTTCGACTTCTTCACTTCCCCAACAAAGCTTCCTCTGGCTGGAGCAAATCTGCTGCTTTATAGGGAGGCTGGCCAACAGACTTCCTGGAATCCATCATCTTACCACCTGTGATGACCCCTTTTTCTTCGCTCTTGCAACAGGACAAAAACTCCATGTACTCTAAACTGTTTGCACACTGATATTTGGCGTGCTGCGACCTCAGCCGCTCAGATTCGAACCTGTGGTTTTTACCCTTGATTTCCCAAATGTTGTTTACTTACCTTTTTTTCTTCACTTTTTTGAGCACTTAAAAAAAGAACTACACCCGTCTGATCGGCTGAGGTAGGGCGGGCCAAAACTTTGCTGTCCAAACTATGACAGGAAGAGGCCACGTGCCCAACTGCTGTACCAGTTTTTCTGGACCTCGTTAACTCTGTTTTTTCGATACATGTTGTTGTCCAATGTTTGTTTTTCCACGTACATATTGTTGTTTGTTTCTATGTTTATGTTTTTCCGTGTACATGTTTTTTTTCTATGTTTATAATAATTATAATTATTATTATTATGATTCTATGTTTTTTTGTAATGTAATTGTATATAATAATAATAAATTATTCTCTATAACATTTTCTATGTTCACTTGATTTATTTATTGAAAGACTCCATTTACAGCAACCATCAAACTGTGCTGATGCCAACGGGAGACAAGAGGATCGTTTGAAAAGATTCAGAATGCATTAAAGTGGAGTTTCAAAAACATCATTTACCCGAATGTGACTTACAATAATTAAGTACCCATCTGGAGCAATTGGGGGGTTCAGTGTCTTGCTCAAGGACCCCACACCACACAGCAGGAGGAGCTGAGGATCAAACCGACAACCTTCGGGTTACCAGATGTCCCGCTGTTGCTAAACCCAGTTGGAGAAAATGACACACACACACACACACACACACACACACGCACACGCACACGCACACGCACACGCACACGCACACGCACACACACACACACACATACACACACACACACACACACACACAGCTGTTGAATAGCCAGTGGCTAAAATAGATCAAAATCTGTGGCCGCATTCTCCACAGAGAATGAAAAACAAACAGTGAGAATGCCTCTTTCTCCTGCAGGGCTGCTCTATATTGTTTCCGTGTCATCTCACTGGTCTGATGCACGTACACAAGAAGGAAGCTGCTGAATAGTATGCATACTTTATTCGCAATCCTGGTGTGATTTAGATGTTAATTTCTCAGATTTTAGGAAAGAATTTGAGGAGGTGGCTACATAAGTGGTGTGTTTATGTTAATTGCAAGCAGTTTTTTTTTATATTCTAATAAAGAATCAAATACATTGACATAAATTCATAAATATATCAATTATCTTTGAAGAACGATCCGCATGTGACATCATCAAGCCGGCTGGGTTCTGCATCCTCTTGATTTACTGGTTTTCAATGGGGACAGGAAGTGTTCAGACCAACAAACCTTTTTGTTTTGCCACAAAAAGGGTTTATTAGGAAAGCAGAACATGGCAAAGAGGAAATGCCGAAAGAAAAGACATGAACAACAAAGAAAAAGCATTCACTGTGGCGGGTTTTAAAAGGGTTACTGTGGAACATTACGACCAAGTCACACCATGAACCCAATGCATTGAAACAAGCCCATTGTTAACAAAGACGGTGAAAAACACGGACGCAGCGAAAATCGAACAAAATACACCACGCCATTAAAACAGAAGAGTTCAAATTCTGAGATTACTACTTGAATGAAATATCTAACTGGCAGTGTTGTCACCCAGCCTCCTCCTCGCCCCCCTCCTCCTCCTGGACATCGGGCTCTTTGATCAGCTGAAAGTAAAAATAAAAAATAAAACAAAACCTTATTGTTGTGGGTGGATAATAGATGAGATGAACAAAGAAAAAAATAAATTGTTTCTTTAAGATTTGTCCGTGTGCAAACACAGAACGCTTGGACCGGGATGTTTAGTGGCAGTTGCTAGACCATTATTTGTTCTTTATGATGTATTATTTGTTATTTAGTATTCATTATTTGGTCTTTATTTTCTATTATTTATTATTTAGTATTTATTATTTGTTCTTTATTATGTATTGTTTGTTATTTAATGTTCATTTTTTGTTCTTAAGATGTATTATTTGTTATTTAGTATTTATTATTTGTTCTTTATGATGTATTTTTTGTTATTTAGTATTTAGCTGTGGCCACCCCTAACGGGAGCAGCCGAAAGGAGAAGAAGATTCATTATCTGTTATTTAGGATGTATTATCTGTTATTTAATGTTCATTTTTTGTTCTTAAGATGAATTATTTGTTATTTAGGATTTATTATTTGTTCTTTATTTTGTATTATTTATTATTTGGTATTTATTACTTGTTCTTTATTATGTACTTTTTGTTGTTTGGTATTTAGCTGTGGCCACCCCTAACCGGAGCAGCCGAAAGAAGAAGAAGAAGATTCATTATTTGTTCTTTATGATTTATTATTTGTTCTTTATTGTGTATAATTTGTTATTTAGTGTTCATCTTCTGTTCTTTATGATGTGTAATTTGTTATTTAGGATTCGTTATTTGTTCTATATGAAGGATTATTTATTACTCATGTTGCACATTTGTCCCAGGACATTGTCAGCCATCTCGTGCAGTCTGGCTGCCCACTTGTCAACCACTTTTCCTTTGTATAAAAATGTATAATAAGCGCGGTCCTCCGTCAAATGACTTACCCCGGTGCATTGGGAAACAAGTGGGAATATTTAAATATGGATTCTAACTATAAACATCATTATCCCTCACTTATAAGACCATTACATTTCGGCAAACCATATTGTCAGTCTTGGCCACCACTTCAAAAAGTTAGCTTTGGGTCATGTCGGATACCAAACACCACAATGTCGCTTCATTCAATATGGAGGCCTCTGTCTCTGTCTCCACCGGGACACTCTGCACGGCCATTTCTTTCTCACGGCGGGTCCAGAATGCCATTCTAGCCTACCACTATTTAATACGCCTAATTAATATTTGGTGTGTTCTAAACCATAGTATGCTCACATATTTACCAAAAGTCCCAGGGTGACGTACTACATCCATGGAAATATCGCAGTGTGCAAACCCTGCACTGGTGACAATATCCCACAATGCACTGGGAGGAGGAGGTCTCACTTTTTGTTGGTTTGGAGGTTATGTTGCCAGGTTTTAGATGCTTTGTTTTGTTAGTTCAACATTATGAATGTTTTGCTTGATAAGACGGACAAGCTGGGTTGGAACAGCCCGTTGGGGCTCTTCCTCATCACTTTGTTGATTTTGGCCGGGAGCTCCATCGCCTTCTTCCCTCGGCTGGAACTGTGAATGAATCAATTGTAAAAAAAATGGGGCCAAAGTTGCGCTGCTACTTCCTTAAAAGGTAGTGGTTGCTGGTGAAGCCAGTGTTGTTTTAATGAGGATTTAACATCTTGTTTTGGAACCCAGTGGGAGGAAAAGCCATCAGGACTTGTGAAGCAAGAGTGGAGCTCTGCTGCCTTGTTGAAATTCCTGCTGGTCACCACGAGGTGAGAGTATTCCACCAAAATAAATTTACTGATCCCTTAAACGTGACCGTTATCAACTGAAAACATGCTGTCCGAAGGGTCTTAAACACAAAGCACCTGGGGGACCGCATTGAACATTGAAGGGGGAAAAAAAAAGTATCATGTTTGTTTTTTGTTCCTTTTTTACACCTTGCATTGAATTTCCTGATAATACCTAGTTAAAAAACAAATAAACAACTTCATATCGTAGAAAAAAAAAACGTTTGTTATATACTATTTAAATCTGGAAACATTGAGTAAAATCGCATGGATTAAATAAGAATTATGATTTTAAAAATGAATTTCAGGGTCATGTTTAACACAGTATCGTAAACATGGAGCAGACCACATTAAATGATGTCATGGGCCTCATGTGGCCCCCGGGGCTGTTGTTTGACACCCCGGTACCAACCTTACAGAAACTCCCAAAGTCACACAGATTAGAGGTAAGATAGTGAATAATTTAAAGTGTTTCATCTGAATGGGAACATACTGTATATTGTCAGTGTTTTTTATTCACTGAAAATATATGAAATTTAGGATAAAATGAAAAAAGCCTGTTTCAAAATCGTGCATTTCCCACTGTGCATCTGTTCTGTTGATGATGTATGGCACACGGTTGTACCATTTAATACACCAGTGGACCAACTAGTCACTTTTTAGAACTGACTAGTTCTTATATTCTTGTTACTAGTTGCTATTCCAACAGTTACCAGTAATTATGTTTACTAGTTAAAACGTATTAGGTACTTGTACATTCCCATTGTTACTAGTATCTATTCCCATTGTTACTAGTATCTATTCCCATTGTTACCAGTATCTATTCCCACTGGTACTAGTCTCTATTCCCATTGTTACCAGTATATATTCCCATTGGTCCTAGTATATATTCCTATTGTTACTAGTATATATTCCCTTTGTTACTAGTATATATCCCCATTGTTACTAGAATATATTCCCATTGTAACTAGTATCTATTGCCATTGGGACTAGTATCTATTCCCATTGTTACCAGTATCTATTCCCACTGGTACTAGTCTCTATTCCGATTGTTACCAGTATATATTCCCATTGGTACTAGTATCTATTCCAATTATTACTAGTATCTATTCCCATTGTTACCAGTATCTATTCCCATTGGTACTAGAATCTATTCCCATTATTACTAGTATCTATTCCCATTGTTACTAGTATCTATTACCATTGTTACTAGTATCTATTTCCATTCCCATTTAAATTAAACTATCAACAAGCTGTTTTGACTACTAATTTCTCATGATGGGTAAGAAATACATTGAAGGCACTAGTCACTCATGAATAAGTGCTATTACTCAAGTAATGGTGACTAGTAACATTGCAATAGTTACTATTAACAATGGGAATAGTTAGTAGTATCTAATAAATAAGTACTACTACCTTGTACATTTTGACTAGTAAAACTAAAATAGTTACTAGTAACTGTTGGAATAGCACCTGGTAACTAAGATATATTTGTTGTATGAAGTGTTAACACGGCTTCCATAGTAATGTCAACGCTGGGAACGTACCGCGGCCTCCTTCCGGGCCCTGCGGGCCGGGCTGAGCGGCACCTTGAACACAGACCCGTCTCCATCGCTGCTCCCTCTGCTCTTCCTCCGTCTGTAGCAGAACCACCAGGTGGTTCCGACCACGGCCAGCGCGGTCATCAGAACCCCGGCTGAGACTGAGGAACACCAAACACCAAGGAGGGTGAAGGGATCCTCCTCACTCCACCCATCTCCTTAGAAAAAGTAAGTGAGTTTTTCCGTCAAAGGAGGGCCCTTTGGGTCCACAGCATTTAATCCCCTCTATTAAACACAATCATCTGCCAAGCTAAACTATTGGTAATTATTTAAAGTTCATTATTAACCCACTATATAGGAAAAAAAAAGTCATAACTTTTTTCAAAAGACTGCTTTTATTTCCATGTCCGTAAATCGAGTCAGGAAAGTTGCATCACAAATATTACAGAATAAAAGATGTACGACACAATGTAGTTATTTTGAGAAGTAAATCTGTTTCCCCATCCACACAGCACAGAATATTAATAAAATACAAAACTTTATTTTGAATCAAAATGTGATCATTTATTTGCGTCCCTCAGTTTCGGCTCGATTCCAAGGCTGGTAAATTAGGATATTATTTATGATGGGAAATTTGATGTTTAATCATCTATTATGGGGTCTGTCAAGCATAACCCATCCATGTAGTAATGCATGAGTGTAATGGATGATAAGAATAAGGCTTTTGTGCCTGGGGTGGAAATGATTTTTCTGGGAAGTTTAACATGTACATTCGAAGATCAAATGTAAAAAAAAAAATGCAATTCAACCAAATATAAATATTCCTTGTTATTAAAAATTCTGAAAATAGAAAGGCCGAATGGCCCCGTTCTGATGGAATGACTCAAATTAACGTTAATTTCCCTGGTTAAACTACGCACCCGACCAGGAGTTTGGATTGTGGTTCCTCTTGAGTTTACAATTGTTTTAAAGTCAGTTTCTTGTGGTGGAAAGAATCTTATGTACACCCACTTTGCGCTTGTATTTAAGTACATTTTCAACTATCTGTACGAATTGAAGTATATTCAGTTTTACTTAATAGGCACTTTATGCGTTATTATAGGTTCAGGGCACGATATGACAAGAATGTTCACTTTCAATACTTACTGTAAGAGCATGTACTTACCGTATATACTTTTACTTTAGAATTACAGTAATGTCAATGTGGTACTTTCCTTTCCGCTAGGGTCATTTTGAGGGAATTTTGTACTTTTACAGTTCTGAGTACATCTTCTACCACTATCTCACTTTCTGTGTATGAGTCAGTGTAAAGTTCTGTCAGATTTTTAGGAGCCCACATTGTCCGTCAGATTGCCTTTTATCAACTAAAGGGAAGAAGAGCTGCCTCGTCAGCTCTACCCGGCCTTTTACATTTAATGAGGACAAAAAAAAACAAACACAGGTGAAACAGACGGTTGCTCTCGTCCTCTGGTAATCAGCCTTTTCTTACCTTGATCCCAGACCGGCTCCTGTGCCTCCAGTGACTCCATCGACTGCGTCCAGGTCAACGGCTAAACACAGAATGACATGAGATGAGATGAGATCTCTGAGGCTTGTTGTTGTGTCCTCTGCTGCTGCAGGAGCTGATGCATGTGTTGATGTTTCCATCCCCAGCCGCGACAGCCAGCTCTATCTATCAATCTCTCTATCTATCAATCTCTCTATCTCTTTATCTCTCTATCTATCTATATATATATCATTCTTTCTACAATGCTCCACTAGATGACAGTATAAACCTTGTTTCCAGTGTTTTACGTCCAGTTTGACACCATCACTGTTGTGCAATTAATGTCAATTATTGTTTATTGTTAGATGTGATTTAGTCAGCCGCGACGTGACTATTCAAACGGAGGGGTATGTTCCCCCCCTCAGATTTGGCCAGGTTTTAGATTTAGCTTCCTCTGTATTCATTGACATTTAACTAGGTCCATTTCGTTTTATCAATCCCCAAAAAACATAGTAAGGTAACTATATTCACTCAATATTATTCTTATATCCAATATGTGATAAATACCTCCCCCACTTTTTTGTTTCCCACTTGGTTCAGTCCTTTCTTCCACAACAAAGATGTTTTTAGATGACACTCGAGATGTTAAACCATCTCTGGCGGTAGATGGAGAAATTACTTATTCAACCGCAAGAAGTTGTACATGTGCGAAGGTCGGCTCCCGCTACACTCGACGCCTAGATATGATCCACAATTTTAGCTTTCTTAATTTATCTGAGAGACAACATGAAAAAAAAGTTACGACGTGCCAAAATGTGTGCGTATGAAATATATTTTGTTGTCAACGTCCCCGAAATAATTGCCACAGAAAATGGAAAATTTGACATTGGTATATCCCTCTGTGCCCTCTCGGTTATTTTATCCAGGTTGCCCCCGGATTAAGTTCGATCTTCCATACCTTCCGACCTCCATATCGTTATTGTACGTGATCCAGTGAGGCGTAGTTTGGGGAGCTAGTTGTGTCAGACAACCCGGCCTCGCCACCCGCTTCCACGCCTATATATGGGCCGGCCTATTGAAACAGCCAATCCCTTTTGCCCCAGCTGCTTTGCTTGCTCCGCTCCCTCCACCTCCCCTGCATCCTCCTGAGCTCATCAATCCTATTTCAAGCCCAAACTCAAATGACACTGAATCAATAAATATCATATTAAATCAAACCCATGTCTTAGTAAATAAATGAAACACCGGTGGACTTACACTTATAATCATTTTGCGGGGGGGACCCTCCAGAACCTCCTAAAGGTCCCCGTGGGGGTCCCCGGACCCTACATTGAGAACCACCGGTCCATGTGTAGGTGACGGTAACACTGTGACGTTCCGATGCTCTCAAGTCACTCTCCCGTACCTCTCGGTTTCATTTAGAAAAGCTGTTTTTTTTTTGTTCTTTCTTACCGCTTAGGAACCATTCACGCGGTTAGCGTCCCCCTGTATTATCTGGGAACAGAAACGACAGCCCACTGAGGGAAAACAGCCGGTAACTCAAGGGTCAAGAGAAGAGAAAACATGCCACGGCAACTCAACGATCCTGCAGAAGCTTGGATCAGGATCTCATCATGGCTGCACAGGATGACACACCAGGTCCTGGGTCAATCTAGTACCGACGCAATTTGTACAGGACTTCAGATCTGTTCAGACATCAGATCATGAGCTTTACCTCATTGATGTTTTTAAGGCCAAAACAATGTACTTGTAATTATGATTTATACCATATACAGTACACCCATGAACACGCATTTGAATATTCTGTATATTTTTATATATTATTACATTTCTGTTTTGTATTTTTCATCTATTTGTGTATATTTGGCTATTTCTATTTCTATTTTATTTTATTTTTTGCTTTCCTTTTTTTATTCTATATTGTTTTATTTTTAATTTTTTTACAGACTGTCAAAGCTTTTTTTTTTTTTTTTTTTAATGGTAATCGTCTGTAGAGAAACGCACCAATCCTCACTCACAAATTACAAATTCCTCGTTGGGCCGACAGGTGAATGCACTTGGTGGATTAAACTCATTCTAATTAAGATTCTTACCTGGTCAGTATTCCTGCTGTAGAATGTCTGGGTAGAATGCCCAGGTTGTCGTTGTAGTAGTAGTATTGCCGTCGTGGTGTTATTGCACTACTGCTCCAGGTCGGCGGGACTCTGAGCTGTCACGGGCGCCACTCGCCAGTCAGGCCTGGCCCAGTGAGCCACCACGATAGTCCTTATCAGAGGATTCCAGTTGGCCAGCAAAAGGCGGGACGGGAGCCTTAAAACTCCTCATAATGCATCCACTATTAGTTTATCTGGCAAGAGGAATAAATAACATTGTGTTCCTCCAGTGAGGAGGCTCATATGGCAAGCTGTTTTAAGGCTTTGTAAAAGTTACTAGTACAGAACTTATATTTGTGTTGCTATTCTAACGGTTACTAGAAACTATTTTAGTTTTGCTAGTCAAAATGTATTAGGTACTAGTACTTTTTTATTAGATACTAGTGACTTTTCCCATTGCTACTAGTAGCTATTATGATGTTTCCAGTAACAAATTGGATAATTTCATTGAATCCTATGTGGCTCCATGTTTCAGATCTTTTCCTCCGATTAGTATCTATTCCAATTATTACTAGTATCTATTCCCATTATTACTAGTATCTTTTCCCATTATTACTAGTATCTATTCCCATTGTTACGAGTATCAATGGAAATACTGCAGACTATAACAAACTACAAGAGCAGCTCCTCCCCAGCCATGAGTGTCGACGCCTCGCTAGCCAACGAACTGAACTCCTTTTATGTCTAGCAACAGCACTGCTAGCTCGCGGGCTAATTAGAGTTACACTGCTGGGGATGAGCGTGCACTCTCAGTGTCTGAGCATGACGTCAGGAGGGCTCTGATGCGGGTGAACACCAGGAAAGCTGCGGGCCCAGATGGCATATCTGGGCGAGTACTGAAGACCTGTGCTCACCAGCTAGGCCCGGTGTTCACTACAATATTCAACATCTCCCTGGCTGAATCAGTGGTCCGGTCCTGCTTCAAGAGGTCCACTGTCGTTCTTGTCCCGAAGATCGCCTCTCCAACCTGCCTGAATGACTACCGTCCGGTGGCCCTCACTTCGGTTGTCATGAAGTGTTTCGAGAGGCTGATTAAGGATTATATCTGCGCCTCCCTCCCCCACACCTTGGACCCGTTGCAGTTTGCGTACCAGCAGAACAGATCCACGGATGACGCGGTCTCCCAGGTACTGCACACCACGCTCACGCACCTAGATGGTTGGAACCAGAGGCGATAGTGGCGCCGCCCCTAGCGGTCGCCTGCGCCGGCGCTCCGGTTACTTTCTTACTCTTTAGTATTTTTTTCCTTTTTTTATCACGATGTTCGCCAGAAAAACATCAACAATTAACTCATACGGCCGCGATGCACTCATGGATATAAAAATTTCCCTAAACGAACAACTTTGGGACTTTTTATCCGTGGGAGCAGAGTGGCCGACGGAAATCCTACGCGGGAACACTCGCAACAACAACTACAACAACAAAAATGGAGTCGCTGTTCCACGAGCCGGCCCACGGAGGAAGCACCGAGGTAAACGAGACGGCATTCGGGTCAGAATGAGGACGCAACCTTACCGTCCACCTCTGCCAAGCATCCTTCTTGCTAACGTCCAGTCCCTGGAGAACAAGATGGATGAACTTCGAGCGAGGATTCAATTCCAGCGTGACACGAGGAACTGTTGCGTCCTCTGCCTGACGGAAACATGGCTGAACCCACTGGTGCCGGATGAAGCCATACGTCCAGCCGAGGCCTTCTCCGTGTTCCGCGGCGACAGAACGGGAGAGTCGGGGAAATCCAAAGGTGGAGGCGTCTGCCTAATGGTAAACAACCGCTGGTGTAACGCCAACAACACCAAATTCCTCTCCCGCTCCTGCTCGCCGAACCTGGAACAGCTGACCATACTATGCCGTCCATTTTATCTCCCCCGGGAATTCAGCACGGTCATCATTACAGCCGTTTATATCCCACCGCAAGCGGACACCGACGCAGCTCTGTCGGTTCTGCACGATGTGTTGTGCGGATTTCAGAACAGACATCCCGACGCGGCTGTGGTGGTGACTGGGGACTTTAACAGGGCCAACCTGAAAAAAGTTCTGCCGAATTTCCACCAACACATGACGTGTGCCACCAGGGGAGACAGAACTCTGGACCATTGTTACACTCCTTACAAGAACGGATACAAGTCCGTGTCGCTTCCTGCTTTCGGGAAATCAGATCACGCCGCGATCTCGCTGCTTCCTGTTTACAGGCCTCTGATCGCGCGGGATCTGGTGATGACGAGGGAAGTGAAGCGGTGGACGGACCAATCAGAGGCTGCGCTTCAGGACGCTCTGACTGACGTAGACTGGGACGTGTTCCGAGCGAGTTCAAGTGACGTCAGCGAGTTTACGGAGGTTGTAGTGAGTTTTGTGGCTACGCTCGCGGATGAAATCGTTCCCACGGTGAAAGTTCGGATATTTCCAAACCAGAAACCATGGGTTGATAAATCCATCCGCTGCGCTCTGAATGCGCGCACGGCCGCTTACAACGACGGACTTGTATCTGGCAACATGGACAACTACAAAGCGGCGTCGTACAATCTGCGGAGGGCGGTGAGGGACGCCAAACGGACGTACAGAGACACCGTGGAGCTGCAGATGGAGCGGGGGGACACAAGACGCTTGTGGGAGGGGCTGCGAACAATAACAAACTACAAGAGCAGCTCCTCCCCAGCCACGAGTGTGGACGCCTCCCTGGCCAACCAACTGAACTCCTTTTATGCGCGGTTCGAGTCTGGCAGCAGCACCGCTAGCTCGCCGGCTAATTGGAGCTACACCGCTGGGGACGAGCGCGCACTCTCAGTGTCCGTGCACGAGGTCAGGAGGGCTCTGATGCGGGTGAACACCAGGAAAGCTGCGGGTCCAGACAGCATATCTGGACGAGTACTGAAGACCTGTGCTAACCAGCTAGCTCCGGTGTTCACCACAATATTCAACATCTCCCTGGCTGAATCAGTGGTCCCATCCTGTTTCAAGAGGTCCACCGTCGTTCCTGTCCCGAAGATCGCCTCTCCAACCTGCCTGAATGACTACCGTCCGGTGGCCCTCACCTCGGTGGTCATGAAGTGTTTCGAGAGGCTGATTAAGGATTACATCTGCGCCTCCCTCCCCCGCACCTTGGACCCGTTGCAGTTCGCGTACCGGCAGAACAGATCCACGGATGACGCGGTCTCCCAGGTACTGCACACCACGCTCACGCACCTGGATGGCCAGAAGGGGGCCTATGTGAGAATGCTGTTCATTGATTATAGTTCAGCTTTCAACACCATAGTTCCCACCAGACTGGCTGTCAAGTTGTTAGAGCTAGGATTGAATGCTCCGCTGTGCACCTGGATCCTGGACTTCCTCACAGGCCGCCCCCAGGTGGTCAAGGTGGGGAAGTACATGTCAAGCTCCCTCACCCTGAATACAGGATCCCCCCAGGGCTGCGTCCTCAGCCCCCTACTGTACTCCCTGTACACACATGACTGTGTGGCCAGGTCCAGCTCCAACACCATCATCAAGTTTGCTGACGACACCGTGGTCGTGGGGCTGATCACCGACTGCGATGAGAAGGCCTACCGCGAGGAGGTGGCTGACCTGTCACTCTGGTGCCAGGACAACAGCCTCCACCTGAACGTCAGCAAAACCAAGGAGCTGATTGTGGACTTTAGGCGTGGATCACAATCGAGGACGCACGCGCCCTTGTGGATTAATGGGACTTCTGTCGATAGGGTGAGCAGCTTCAGATATCTGGGAGTCCACATCACAGAGGACTTAACATGGACTGTTCACACAGACACTCTGGTGAGAAAGGCGAGGCAGCGTCTTTACCACCTCAGGCAGCTGAGGAAATTCCGGGTCTCGGTGAGGATCCTCAAGTCCTTCTACTCTGGAGCAGTGGAGAGCATCCTGACAGGCAACATCACTGCCTGGTTTGGGAACTGTACTGCCCAGGACAGGCGGGCCCTGCAGAGGGTGGTGCGTTCAGCTGAACGTACCACTGGAACTACCCTCCCCCCCTTGCAGGAGTTATACACCAGGAGGTGTAGTAGCAGAGCCCGTAGGATCATGAAGGATCCTCATCACCCCAACAACGGACTGTTTCAGCTGCTGTGGTCAGGCAAGCGCCTCCGCAGTCACACAGCGAGAACAGAGAGACTGAGACGGAGTTTCTTCCCTCAAGCCATCAGAACTGTCAACGCTGACCTCACCAGGGGTCCTAACTGAGCCATGCACTAGGCTCCACTACCTACTGTACTGTATGTAGCATACTGTACCGCATACTGTATCACTGTTCAGGGTTGTTCGTGATGCTGTATTGCTGCGCCGTACTGTTGTATACTGTGCTGTATTATCCCAAACACTACCTCACACTATTCACATTCACATGCCACTTTAATTCACATGCCACTTTAAATGCACATATCTGTATATACATAGCCATATTCCTTCAACCTATTCCATTTTATTTCAATTTATTTTTTATTGTATTTTATTCTATATATTTTTTATCTTATTCTATAAGTATTCCACTTACTGTATTACGTTTTAGGAGTCAGTTAGTCGGTCTATTAGAAAGGCATTTTCTACTTTTTATTTTATTTTATTTTTGTACTTTTTCCTAGGACTTATTGTGTGCTATCACCGGGTGCGTTGCATTACATTTCACTGCATATATGTATGGAAGTATGTATATGTATGTGACAAATAAAAATCTTGAATCTTGAATCTTGAATCTTGAAGGGGGCCTATGTGAGATTGCTGTTCATCGATTATAGTTCAGCTTTCAATACCATAGTCCCCACCAGACTGGCTGTCAAGCTGAAGGAGCTCAGACTGAATATTCCGCTGTGTGCCTGGATCCTGGACTTCCTCTCAGCCCGGCCCCAGGTGGTTAGGGTGGGGAAGCACATGTCCAGCTCCCTCACTCTAAACACAGGATCCCCCCCAGGGCTACGTCCTCAGCCCCCTACTGTACTCCCTGTACACACATGACTGTGTGGCCAGGTCCAGTTCCAACACCATCATCAAGTTTGCTGACGACATCCTTGTCGTGGGCCTGATCACCGACTGCGACGAGAAGGCCTACCGCGAGGGGTTGACTGACCTGTCACTCTGGTGCAAGGACAACAGCCTCCACCTGAACGTAAGCAAAACTAAGGAGCTGATTGTGGACTTTAGGCAAGGATTACAACCGAGGACGCACGCACCCTTGGTGATTAATGGGACTTCTGTCGACAGGGTGAGCAGCTTCAAGTATCAGGGAGTCCAAATCACAGAGGATTTAACATGGACTTTACAAACAGACACTCTGGTGAGAAAGGCGAGGCAGCGTCTTTACCACCTCAGGCAGCTGAGGAAATTCCTGGTCTCGGTGAGGATCCTCAAGTCCTTCTACTGTGGAGCGGTGGAGAGCATCCTGACAGGCAACATCACTGCCTGGTTTGGGAACTGTACTGCTCGGGACGGGTGGGCCCTGCAGAGGGTGGTGCGTTCAGCTGAACATACCACCGGAACTCCCTCCCCTCCCTGCAGGACTTATACACCAGGAGGTGTAGTAGCAGAGCTGGCAGGATCATGAAGGATCCTCATCACCCCAACAACAAACTGTTCCAGCTGCTGCGGTCGGGCAAGCGCCTCCGCAGTCACACAGCGAGAACAGAGAGACTGAGATGGAGTTTCTTCCCGCAAGCCATAAGAACTGTCAACGCTGAACTCACCAGGGGTCCTCACTGAGCCACACACATAGGTTCCACTACCTTCTGTACTGTTTGTAGCATACTGTACCGCATACTGTGTCACTGTTCTGGGTTGTTCTGTGTTACTGTATTGCTGTGCCGTACTGTTGTATACCGTGCTGTATATCTCACAAACACTACCTCACTTTATTCACATGCCACTTTAATGCACATATCTGTATATACATAAATAGTGTATCCCATATACATAAGCCTATTCCCTTTATATATTTAGTTTTTACTTATTCGTCACATACATATACTGTACATACGTTCATACAGATATGCAGTGAAATGTCATGACACACGGTGATTAGGCCCAAAAAGCCCTGTACTTTCCATGTAACCATAAGGTCATGTTAGTCATTGTGCATGTTTAATGCACATACAATATCTCAAAATCTGAGCATATCTGCAAGTAAAACAATAACCTAGCCATTTGTGATTACATGGAGCCACGGCACTGCCTGAACGCTAAAACTTTCTAAAGCCTTTCAGGTAAACTGCTGAGGATGCACATCGCTCGCAGGCTAAGGGCAAAGCAACTTCAGGAAAATAGTTTGAGGAATTGTTGGAATAGCAACTACTAACCAAAATATGTACTGGTAACATTTAAAAAGTGACTAGTTCATTCTTTGGGTAATGTTTAAACGGCTTAGCCTCAGTGCATATGTGAAGGATCTGCTTAAAAAAAGAAGCTAACAGAAAATAGTGAGAATTCATGTCCAAGACAGAGGATTGAAGTTGTCAAATATAATTAACAAATTCCTTGGTTTGAATTTCGGATCCGCCACAGTTTAAATATGTCTAATATTAAATTCTATAAAACTTTTAATCATGTTTAATAATACATTGAGCCCCAATTTCTCAAACAGGGTGAGTTGAAACAGGAAGGTGACATTTACGAATGCCGATGGGCATCAGACCACACGGCCACAACTCAGGGCTGCATGAAACAATGCGGCCGCTCCAACACAGACGACTTCTTTTTAAGACATGATGTACACACCACAGGTTTAAAAAAGTGCCCTAACACTTTACACCAAAAGGGAAGTTGTACTTGAATGTCACAAACACTCCTGGTTTACTTCTTTTATCTTAAAATCGAGATTTGTAATGCTTTTCTTTTACTTTATACAGTAAAACAGTGATACTCAAATCCCCAGTTAACAGTAGGTGGTTAGATGTTGTCAGGTAAACACTATTGTAATATACTGTGCATTTATCTGTTTCATCATTTCATTTATTGTTTTTTAAAGACAACAAAGTTCCAATATATAACCATAATATACAGTATCATGACCCGTATGTGCTCTTACATATTGAAAAGCTAGAGCTTCTCCAAGCAAGCAATTTGATTTCACAACCTGGTGCAATCATTAATCATCAGAGTACTCAGCTTTTAGTACCGCTATTACATTTTCATGGCAGGCAGGTCACTAACGTTACACACAGTCGCATTCCAGGTGCAACAATCATAACATAATCACAACACATAAAAGTAATAACAATCTGCCTTACTAACACTAACAACAGCATAACAATTAACATTACCGTAACTAAGAACACATAAAACAATCCATTTCCCCGACAACCCCAAAACACACAATAACAAAGCATGCTGGGAAATCTCAGCGCGACTCTATTACCCAACACGCTACAATATTGTTTTGACTCTTATAAATACACACAGTTTGGGTATTTCCATGTGTTTAGCTAAGTAAACTGTTGTTCGAGCTGTGTGCGTTTTTGTTCAGTAAACGAGAAGTGAACTTCCTGCGCTCTTCAGCTCTCAGAGAAAAAATGTGATTGTCAGTCTACGCCATTAGGATCAACGGGGAGGGCCTCCTTCCGCTTCATTTTCTTGCCATTGAGATTCAAGATTCAAGATTCAAGAGATTTATTTGTCACATACATATATGCAGTGAAATGTATTAAGCTTCCACACTCATGTTAAATTTCAACCACAAATGAATTACATTTTGTAATCACTGTATTTTTTTTAATAAATTATGTATAAACAGTATATCTATATCTATATATATATAGATATATATATATATATCTATATATATATATATAAATATCACATATCACAGTCCGTATCACACACATAGTATGTTTTAGATAAGAATATAAGATCATTCATATTACATTGGAGTCGGATATTTGAAACAAACACAAACAGAAACATACAGAGGAAAGCGATGTCAACCACCAGACTGTTCTTCAAAAGAGAAATTCCTTCCTGTTGTTACTGTAAGTACAATTAGATGTTGTCTTGTGTATTTACTGATGCGAGAGATCATCTTCCAAAGTGGCTCCATCTGTTTGTGTTGTCTGCTGTTGCTCATCTCAGGGCCCCGGCTTCTTAAGTGGATGACCCTGCTATTCAGTGTCCTGTTTAATTTGTCTTATTTTATTTTGCTCTTCTCCAGATGTTCTGGAAAACACTAAGCATTGAGTGTTTAGGAGTCTCCGGAGGAGAATCATCTGGAGTACATGTTGTCACTGAATGCCTAAACAGATCGCTCTGGATATGGGCAAAAAACGTAAACTGAGAAACGAGGCTGTGCAGATTGACTTCATGATGTAAGCAACGCGGTGACTTGAGAACACCTTCATGGTGGCGAGACGTCTTCATGCTGCATCACCATCGAAGGTCCCCTGTCGGCTGGACAACAAGGTGACCTTTGACCTTTTTTCGGAGGAGGATGAATATGTCACGTGGTTCCCCGAGGACGAGGACGGACTTTTGCCGTCACCTAGGCAACACAGGGTGTTCCGCACTTTTTCCCTGAACTCGTCGGAGACGTAGTAGAAGATGAATGGGTCGATGCAGCTGTTCAAGGTGCTGACCGCCAGACTGACCATGTAGGGCAGGTAGATGTCCTCCCCGTCCCCCTCCAGCGAGGTGTCCCAGTAGGTCAGGAGGAGGAGGATGTTGCTCGGCAACAAGCAGACGACAAACACCAGGAGGACCAGAACCGTGACTCTCACCGCATGGCTGTAACGCTTCCCTCCGGCAACCAAGGTGCACAGCACCGCGCTGTAGCAGTAAACGATCACGAGGAAAGGCAGAAGGAAGCAAAAGGTGAACAAGGTGGAAAAGTACGGTAGTAAGTAGTTCTCCTGCTCCTCCTCTGGAAGGGCGTCGTGGCAGGTGGTTATCTGCAGCTCGTCCAACACATAGGACTGCCGGGTGACCAGCAGAGGCAACATGGCCACGACCTCCACCGCCCAAACGCCCAGACTCATGTAGAGGGAGGTTCTTTTGCTTCGCAGCGTCTTGGCGCCGAAGGGGTGCACCAGGGCGATGTAGCGATCCAGGGCCACCAAGGCCAGGCACATCACGCAGCCGTACATGTTTCCATAAAACATCGCCATGACAACGCGACAAAAGGGCTCGCCAAAGACCCAGTCGTTGCCGTTGAAGTGGTACATGATGCGGAAGGGCAGCAAGAGCAGGAGCATGAGGTCGGTGACCGTCAGGTTGATGAGCAGCGTGGTAGAAGGTAGCTTTTTGGTTTTAAAGACCAGGACACAGAGCGCCAGCAGGTTGCTGGGCATGCCGATGGTGAAGGCCAGCAGGTAGAGGAGCGGGATTAACAGATTGGTGGTCGGAGCCTGGATCTCCTTCAGCTGCTTGTCTTTGAGCGTGGTGAAGTTGCACTTTGTCATCAGTTTGAACGTCCTCAGACCTGTGAGACAGAGTGGAACCGTTAGTGATGGAACCGTTGGCGATGGAGGAGGAGCTGCTGTGCAATGTGGATGGGATTGCCCCGTCACACGGCCGCCAGCTGAAGCTGATCTCTCAATACCGGATCAATTCGAAAGATTCTGATGCTAATCACGCGGGTTGACTCTCTTTGAAGTTTTCCTTTAAATATTGGTAACCTCTCTGCAAATAGAACACAGACCTCTGATTGGATAAGGCCAGGAAGGAGGTTTTTTTTATTATTATTTGTTTTAGCATTTTACATTTAAAAATCGAGATATCCCAATAAGTGATTGAAAAATATATCATATGAGTCAATATATTTCAATACATGACGCTATATCTTCAATATACTGTCAACCTGTGTTTATTCCGAGAGTGTTTCAACTATTCCCCACTGAACTTTTGCAATATTCCCACACACACACACATTAATAACGAGCCATGGTCAAGTGTGTGATAAAAAAAATAATTCCCCTAATGTTTTCCTTGGGTTTGAAACAGAACCCGGGGAGCGTTGCCACGGTGATTAATGTCAGAGCTGTAGTGCGTTGCTTATTATCTGTTCTGCTCCAATTCTGCTCATTGTGCACATCTACTCTATTTTAGACAGACACACACACACACACACACACACACACACACACACACACACACACACACACACACACACACACACACACACCGTAATGACAATTTAGCAACTGGAGGAGCAGCAGAACAGTTAATGTTATAGTGTTTCGGGATCTCTGGCTCCACCAGTGAAATATTATTTCTAAATGTGACTGTGACTTGACTGCGAGGAGTGTACCCACACAATCAGAGGAAAAGATAAGCTTTCCTTCCTTCAACTGCCTTTCCTCTTTATCACTCTTTCTTACTATTTGTCATTCTCAAACTCTTGTAAGGCTATCAGTGGCAGTAGAAGTCGTAGTCCGAGCTTCAACTGAATTAAAAGTACAAATGCCTCGACACAAAATTACATTAAAAAGGAAGTACCAAATGGACATTTCTAAAGTGATGATATAAATTTACTTGCTCTTAAATGTACGTAGCGTATTAAAAAGTAAAAATGCTCATCATATCCAGTGTGCTGATATAACAGTCGATAATACATCATAAAGTACCTTTTATTCTGCAAATCCTGATTACAATTGATAAAAAATATATAGTTCAGCTGGTGTCATAGTCATTTACAAGGATATGGAGCTAATGAACACATTCTTTTTCTTTAAACAAAAATAAAATGACTGTGTTTAAAATGTAGTAATAAGTGTAGTTATTAACCTTGAAATGTAAATCAGTAAAACTTGAAAGTCTCAAAATCCAAATACACTTAAGTAAATACAGAAACTTGAAAAATGCAAGTAGTTAAGTACGTAAGTTAAGTACTTTAACTTTGTTACTTCCCACCACTGAACGCTGATACTTTTGAAACCCAAACCCCTTGAAACATCAGTGCAGAACCCCCCCTAACCATGGCAGTTGCCACAGAGCCCGCGGGAGGAAGATTTTACAGGAAAAAGTCACAAAAGGATTTTTTTTCCTTACGGACGCCCATTCCAGAGCACTCCTCCGCCGGGTCTGAGAAGCCTGCACAGACGAGCGCCGCGAGCAGCGCCGGGAAGAGGAGCAGCTTCGTCGCCATGGTCTCCGTCTCGGAAGGCACCGCGCAGCACAGTGGCTCAGCGAAGGAACCGCTTCACTGGGCGAACACCAACCGCTCTCCCCCACCGACGTTCCTCTTTTACGCCCACCTCGCGCGGGTCGAAGGTCACCACAGATTCGGGGGGGGGGGGGGCATGAGTCACAACAGGAAGGCGTGGACGTGACCAACCCATGCTCCCCTTTTTTCAGGTCGCTCATGGATTCTTTCCAGCTCCGAAATTGACTTCATACCGAGAAAGGTGCAGACGCGACGGAAAGGCTTAGGATCCGGCGCCGGCTGCAACCCCTGTCACGCTTTCCCCGTCTTCCGCTAATGGTTTCCAGCTGCGGCACTTGTGGAATTTGTGTGTGTGTGTGTGTGTGTGTTGGGGGGGGGGGGGGAGTGTTCCTAGGCTGTAATTCATATGTATGGAGTGCATGATGGGTGACCTTTGGACCCCTGGGGCCGCACGGTGACCCTCTCTGCTTCCAAAACAGACGTCAACCCGAGCACTTAACCTCTCTTCAGAAGAAGCCTCTGTCTCTCCGTCTCGGAGTGTGAGACAGACCTCTGTCTCTGTCATCACACCAGCACCACGAGAGGAAGTGGTGGGAAGAATACGTGTGACTCAAATGTCTCTGCACGGTGTTGTTCCTCAGATGAACCCGGGGGCATTATTTCGCGCAGTTAACGAGAAGATAAATAGTTCGGGGAGCTATTAATTATGCCTTTCCTTTTCTCTCTCTTTCTGCAGCATTGTGCCGATTCTCTCTCTCGCTCTCCCTCTCTCTCTCTCTCTCTCTCTCTCTCTCTCTCTTTATTCCCACAAAGAAGTGGTCATGCCACTCCACTCAAGATAAGCACATTTCCTGCGTGCGGAAGATAACAGCGCTGTCTGTTTTTCCTATAGGACCTCTCGGTTCTTGCGGTTTTCCAAGAAGGAAACGGTCGAGTGACACCTCAGAAAAGAAAACACGGCCCCCGGTGGTTTTCCCCACGTGACACATCCCACGAGCCGAGGACAGCGTGACCGGTTCACGAGCCTTTCCAATGGACGTGCGAGGAATCCGTTTAGGGGGAGGAACACTGGCCAATCTGATTTAATAAGGTGAACGCGGTCATTAGGCATCGCAGTGATGATATTACCGGGCAGCTGTGTTGGCCACGCTGGGGTTTGTGATGAGAACTGTTCACCCGGTCAGATTTCAGTGGCAATTCCGGCCTTTGCTGAATGCCGCCAACCTCTTTGCTCTGCAGAAAACACTGCAAATCATACATGCAGTACATTCTAAGCTCGGGTGGGAGCTAAGCAGTGTAGGTTCCCTGCGCCATGGGTCTGCCCTGGGGGGAGGGGTCTTCTTCTTCTGCTTCTTCTTCTTTCCAAACTGGTTGATTTGGCTTTTTTCCGTTGTCGATGTGTTTGCGACTAGTGTTGTTTTACAGGGTGAGGTATAGTTGGCCTCTTACCTGAGGGACTGAGCGCTGCCTGGCTTTGACCCCTTGACCTGTTCGGTCTGGTTAGCTTGACAGGGGTTATGCGCCCCTGCCGGCTCTGGTTCACGGAGACACTTACGGTAAGCTTCTCCATTACGTCAAGATAGAACGTGCGAGAAGTCATTTCGCTCAGCTTACTCCCTCTTATTGTACCTATAGGGAGCTATTTATCAAGAGACTCCCTTCTAGTCAATTGAGTCACAAAACTTCAAATCTTGGATCAATTTCTAAGGGGCCCCTCCTTCGAAAAGCATGTTCCCTGCTGCAGCTCCACCTCCCCAGTGTGAGGTCCTGTGTGTCAGACTGAAGGGAGTGAAAACAGCATTCCGCAAAAGGAACCAGAAGATCTGCACATTGGTAACACTTACAACGTTTTACATTATATGTAACATGCATAACATTATGAAGAATATAAAGAATATTATTAATTTAACTACAAACTACAATAAGCATGACGCCAGATGACAGGACTGGCTGACTCTTAAAGCTAATCGTACAAACACGAGTCTTTAAGTTGGAGACACACCTTACTTTCCATGACTTCAATGTTTCGATCATGGGACGTCTTTTAACTCGTGTGGTTGTGTTGTATGAATTGAAGTGGGATTCTGTAATGTGTGACTGAATCGTATTGTTTGTGTTCTTTAAATCTGATTTATGTGATTTGTTCTCAGGTACCTCTGGGAGAAAAGATTTGGGCCTTTTTTTTTTTTTTTTTTAATTTTATTTTTTTATAATCAAAGCCAGTGAACAGATGTGGCTGTGGAGCTGTTCGTCTGAGACCCCGTACTGTCTCTACAACCTACAACCACTACGTGTCAGGCTTTACCAACAAATTTCCCTTTAATGCGAGCCGAACCAGTGGCGCATGTGTACGGTGTTATCATATAATATATGGCTGACATTATGGTGCAATGCACAGGACATGCACTTTGGACATGCATGTTGAATAAACAATAAGTAATTTTTTGTGACTTTTGAATGCATTTAAATTCTGCATTTACATAGAATGAGGTTCTGCAGTGGAGGGTGTGTCACAGGCTCTGGTGATTCACTTTTACCACAAACTATCTGTCCATCTTTGAACAAGCCAATGCCCCTTAAAAGATATCAATCGATCAGTTTTATTAACAAAACTATGAAATAAAATTACATTCCGAGAATAAAGCCTATACATAACTGAGCGCTAGATAATGTAAAATTGATATTCATATTAATGGATATGTAATGGATTTTTCAAAAATTGTCATTGTTTTCCAGCAGTTTTAATTCATTCTACATAACATTCAGCTATAAAAAAAAAAACAAAAAAACCCCCATACTTTGTTGTTTTCACGCATCTCATTAGAGCAAGATTCTGCTAAGCTGAGGCCTGTTTGAGCAAGAGTAATATTTGGCAATTGTCAGAGATTTAGTCAGTAATGGTCAACTGTAAGCTTGAGAAAGTACAAGTGGGTTTTTTTTGTAATTGTAAAATTGTTTATCTAGTTTAGTGGATACATTTATTAAAAAAAAAAAAAAACTTTAGCCAGGGTGATTTTAGTGCGTGTTTTGTCCATGTGTCAGGGAAGCAATTTTGATCAGATTTTACTCATATGTTCATCATCAGTTATGTCATCTTTATCCATTATCTTTATTTTATATGACTGTGGTTTTATAGAATGCTATTTGTGCCATTTTAATGCTATTTTAAGCTCCAGGGGACCGGGGTGGAACTGATGACCTTCAGCTCCTGTCACGCTGCTCCACCTCAGCAGTCGTCCTCCTCTAGCAGATGGGCCCAGTGACGTGCAGCGGACCCAGCGGAGATGAGGCCCAGGTCAGCCGGGTTGGTCTGGGCCCTGGGGAGTGGAGCTGCAGTCCCTTAATGGGCGGTGTCACCACTCACCGAGTGGTGGTGCAAGGACACATGAGGGAATAAGTGCGAGACACAATGATAAGCAAAATGAATTATAGACAAAATTGTTTAAATGTAATGAGGTTCTGTAGTTAGTGTTACAACAGCCGGGTATCTTAGGTTAACCACACTTGTGTATCATCAAATGAGATGGAAAAAAAGATTAAAAAGATGAAAAAAATATAAAAATGGAAATAATAGAAATAATGCCTGAAAAATAATTGTTGAGACCCAAATAATGTACAGTTTATGATATTATATAAAATTGAAATATAAAATAAATAATTCTAGTTGATAAAATATACAATATATAACAATACAAATATATAACATGTATACATATAAAATAAATAAATACAAATAAAGCCTCCAAAAAAATCCCGAGATATTATTGTTGAGACCCAAATATTGTACATTTTATGATATGATATAAAATACAAATAAACAATTAAAAATACAACATTCTATAACCTGTAATCTACAATATATGAAATACAAATGTATAACATATAAAAATTAAAAAATAATTTGCATTGATTATATTTTTCATATTTATATATATAAATAAAATTGAAATATAAAATAAAATATATATTTATTTTTATTTTTATTTTTATTGTTTTTATCCCAACAGCGGAACAGCTCCATAAAAACACAGCACACAAACACACACACGCACAAACACACACGCATGCACATCTGTTCACACGCATGCACATCTGTTCACACACATGCACATCTGTTCACACGCATGCACATCTGTACACATAAAAACACATATACATGGATAAACAGCATTCCTGACAGATAAACACCCCCTTAAAACTATACATATACGCCGGCGATTCCAGAAAGGTCACGCTAGTGGACAGGTGGGGTTTTAGTGCCTCGTCCAGGCCCCGTCGCTCGTCATGTTGCAGTAACTGGCTCCTAATTTGAATTTAACTGCTCTGCTGATATGTCGAGACAGCTACAAGTCATTACGTTTATTCAGTGAAGCTTAAAGGTTACTTGTGAGTTATTTCATTTTATAGGTCCAGTCCGTCATAATTCCAATATGCATATCCATAATGGCGTGGCTATTATTTTCAAAGAAATATCAATTATGAAACCATTAAAGTTTAAGTGATGAAATTCCCTTTGTGTTTAGTCAAAATGTGAATTTGAGACATCCCTACTCCATAGCAGAGCCTACTGGATATGCATTGCTGCACATGTACAATTATGACTTGTCAAATTGTTATTTTGGATACCTACCTATATGTTCTTAGTGCTGGTTAAATATTACAATAGTTATAGATGTGATGTCGTGTTTTAGGCTCTATTATATCAGGGCACTGGATATGACAAGTACACTGACTTTTTCTGTAATACTTAAGTACATTTAAGTACTTATATACTTTAACTTCAGTAGAAATATCAATGTGGTGCTTTGACTTTTATTGGAGTGGCTCCACGTCAGGTTATTTGTACTTTAACTGAAGTAAAAGGACTGAGTACTTCTCCCATAATATTGTTCCATGTTCCCTTTTCTAAGTCAGCACATCCAGTAATACATTTTGGTTATTTTTTAACAATTTCTATTTTGAGTGCCGTGATTACACTTTTTTTTTAATCTGGATTCTAGTTTATCCTGACCTGTTGTATTTTCATTAACACATTTTTGTTTTGTCAGTGAACATGTAGAGTATGTCTCCCATGTCATTAAAGCCTGTTGAATTGAAGGGGAGAGAGAAGGGAAAAGAGGGAGATAGATAAAGCAAGGGAAGGAGCGATAGAGATAAAACACAGAGAGAGACGGAACCTTCATTTTTTTATTTTGGGTTAAGTTCACTTATCTGTACAGATGTGTTTTAACTGCAAAGTTTAAAAATGTATTCACTTATGTGTGTGTGTGTGTGTGTATATATATATATATATATATATATATATATATATATATATATATATATATATATATATATATATATATAAAACAGCAATTTTCTAAATCTATCTATGTAAATCTAATTTGCAAATGTATGTTTCCCTCTGGCAGAAAAGCCTTTTTAAATTCGAATTTAATTGAATAGTGAGACATAAAGATACCAGAGAGAAAGAGACAGAAAGATAACACTGAGAGACAGGTAGAGAGAGAGAGAGAGAGATTGAGAGAGCAAGAGGGGGCGAGAGACATACAACAGAGAGATAACACAGAGAGGCAAGTAGAGAAAGAGAGATAGTGACTCATAGATACAACAGAGAGAGAGAGATAGAAAAGAGAGAGACAGAAATAACAGAGAGAGAGGGATAGAGAGATAGAGATAACAGGGAGAGAGAGACAGATGACAGGGAGCAAGAGACATAACAGGGAGAGAGAGAGACAGATAACAGGGAGAGAGAGATAGACAGAGATAACAGAGGGAGAGAGAGAGGTCGAGATAACAGAGTGAGAGAGAGAGATCGAGATAACAGAGAGAGAGATAAAGAGACAGATGACAGGGAGAGAGAGACAGAGATGGGAGTGAGAAAAAGAGATAGATAACAGAGAGAGAGAGAGACAGATAACAGAGGGAGAGAGAGGGTGATAATCAAAACGGATGTTTGGCAGCATCAGGCAAACTGAAAAGAAGAAGAAGCCATCTGTACATCATCCACAAGCCATGTCCCAGTGGGACAAACAAAAAAGAAAGGTTTGTAGAAAGTACAGCGCTGAATATTTAGCATTCGATTTTTTTGGACAGGCACGGAAGATGAACCTGTGCGTGGTGTGTTCCGAGATTTTATCAAACAAAGCTCTGAAGCCATGTAACCTGCACCATCACCTCTAGACTAATCACCAACAGGACATCGAAGACGCTTGAATATTTCGACAGTAAACTAGTACGAGAGAGTCGTTTCAGATCACAAATCTATTCAATGACGATAAAAAAAGAGCACCTGTTTTTGCAAATCTTTACTGACGCGTTTAACCGCTGAGGCCATTTTTTGACATTCTGAACGTGTTGATAGTTTAAAACGGGATTGATTGGTCCAAACGTGTGGTAGTGAGCGCTGATGGGACCCGTGCGATGCTGGTCCAGCACAGTGGAGTCATCAACGGGGTGAAAGCTGTGACTCCACGACTAGCATCGGTCCACTGCAGTACACAAAGAGCAGCACTGGCTGTAAAGAAGATGCTGCAGCTCTAAAGACTGCTCTAGGTGAGTCAGTCAGTCAGCTTCGTCAAAAGCCGCCCGCTGCAATCACCTTTATTTCCCATTTTATGTGACAAGTTGGGCACTGACCATAAGCAGCTTCTGTTACACACCAAACACGTCCAGCGGCGCTCAAGGGGGAAGGAACTGATGCGATTTTTTCAATTGCGACGACGAGTGGACCCGTCAAACTTTGACTCGTTTGAGAATCCGTCAGATTTTTTGACAAAGGAAGAAACGCGGCTTCGCGTCATGTCATAGAGCGCCTGCATGGTTTGAGGACTAAGCTGCATGAACACTCCCCCATCCCAGACCTGCAGTCCAGCTGGATGGAAAACCCGGTGACGAGACCCTCGCAGGCCTGAGCTCAGAAGAGAAGGACGGTCCTGTGGATCTCTCCTGTGACAGCGCATTGAAGCTGTCTTTCTCACCGAAGTACCTGACGAACCTTTGGCTTCATGTTGCTTTTGAGTATCCCGATCCCACAGAGCTGCGCGGTTTCCGATGCGCTTTTTTCGGCTGGCTTTTTTCTGGCGCTTGTGGCATGGAAGACGAAATACGGTAATAAACTGAATGTCGAGCCGGATCTTCGGCTGAGACTCAAGCGTTTAGTGTCTGCCGTGCGACAGCAGCCTTCTCATGAGGCGAGTCAATATTAATGTGCTCCTGTTATTGTGGTTTTTATCAGCCCGGCGTGAGTCGTTTGGCCCGTTTAAAAACGCTGCGCCCTTACAGCGCTTACCAGATACTGTTACTAACGTTACGCGGCGGTATCACGGATGTGAGGTTATTTTTAACACACCTGTGTCTTTATTTTACCACGCTGCAACTGTATGTATGAGAATGCACGTGATGGTTAAAACAAACGTCCTCCGAGACGTGCTGTTAAGCTCCGTTTTACTTCTGGTCAGATGTGGCCGCAGACACTTTGAGATTCTCAAGTGGGATGTGAGTCCGGAAAGGTTAAGAAATCGCTGACGTAGCGATAACGTAGCGAGAGAGAGAGAGAGAGAGATAACAGATCAAAGGGAGAGAGAGCGAGATAGAGATAACAGAGATCAAAGAGGGGGGGTTAACAGAGGGAGAGAGAGATGAGAGAGAGAGGAATAGAGAGACAGAGATAACAGAGAGATAGAGATAACAGAGAGATAGAGATAACAGAGAGAGAGAAAGAGAGACATAGAGACACAGAGATATACTGAACCGAACTGGTAGAGGCATTAGAGGTCTGCAGCGCCTGGCGTCAGCCTCGCAGACACACAAGTAAAAAGTCCACTGTTTGCAGAAGATTCCGGCGCCCCTGTCCCCGACCAAAAAAGGGCGACAGCAGCAGCTTGATCTCATGCACCAACTCTCCCAGACCTGGGCCCTGGCGGTCAATCTGAACAAGACAAAAACCACGATATTCCAAAAAAGGACCGGCGTCCAAAACCACACACTTCAATTCTTTCTAGATACCGTCGCTCTAAAACATACAGAAAACTACACCTACTGTATCTGGGCCTGAACATCAGCACCACAGGCAACTTCAACAAAGAAGTGAGCGACCTGAGAGACGTGGGGCTTTCTACGCCATCAAAAGGAACATCAAGTTAGACATCCCAACTCAAATCTGTCTTTAAATATTTGACTCGGGGATAGAACCCATATCCCTGTATGGTTGCGAGGTCTGGGGTCCACTCGCCAACCAAGACTTTACAAAATGGGACAAACACCAAATTGAGACGCTGCATGCAGAATTCTGCAAATCCAACAGAAAACAACAGAGTCCAACAGAAAACCCCATATAATGCACGCAGGGCAGAATTAGGATGATACCCATTTATTATAAACAAAATCTAAAGAGATCATTTAAATGTCATTGTCACCGAAAAGAAGTGCCCCCAGCTTGCTCCACAACATAGCCCTGACCTACAGAGAGACTGTAGGAAGGAGCCCCCTCAACCGACTGCTTCTGGGACTGGACGAGCAGAGCCCCCAGACAGAAACTCCATGAGACTAAACCAAATGATAAAAAAACTAAAACAAAACTAGTTGACACATTGGAAAGAATCACCGGAAAAAAAAACAGCGCAAACTGAAATGCTATTTAGCCCTTAACAGAGAATTCTCAGCAGCAGGTTACCTGACCACCATAGCCGATCCAAAACAAAGGAAATCCTTGACCATGTACAGACTCAGCGAGCACAGCCTGGCCGTGGAGAGAGGCCACCACAGGCAGGCCTGGCAACCCAGGCCGGCCTGGCAACCCAGAGAAAGAAAGACTGTGCACCCACCGCACGCAGCAGGAAGGTGGAAACCCAGCTGCACTTTCTCACCTCCTGCACAACTGTACCAAGACATCAGAGACAGATAACTACCCACGGATTACAAGCACCCAAAAGGACTTCAAAAACACGTCCAATGACAAAAAACGTCCTCATCTGCCAGGCGAAATACATGACTGTTCAAACACGGCAGCAGAATTTGTCAGCTTCTGTGACCGAAAAAGTGCGTCCAACGAAATACAAGCACCACGAAGACTGTCCGGCACACGTGACCTCTGTGTGACCTCTGTATATAGACACACCTGCACAAACATACACAGCTCGTATTTTTGATAACGCAACAATTTGCAGTATTGCAATTAATTACTACACTTGTATTTACCATTTAGTACTTTTTATTTAACTACAACTGTGCATTTTTATATTTGACTTTAAGTTATTTTAAATGACTGTTTCCCATGCCAATCGAGCCCCTTTGAATTGAATTGAATTGAAATTGAGAGAGAGAGAGAGAGAGAGAGAGAGAGAGGGAGCGATACATAAAGATAACAGAGGAAGAGATACATAGAGATAACAGAGGGAGATACATAGAGATAACAGAGGGAGAGATACATAAAGATAACAGAGGGAGAGATACATAAAGATAACAGAGGAAGAGATACATAGAGATAACAGAGGGAGATACATAGAGATAACAGCGGGAGAGATACATAGCGATAACAGAGGGAGATACATAGAGATAACAGAGGGAGATACATAGAGATAACAGAGGGAGAGATACATAGAGATAACAGAGGGAGAGATACATAGAGATAACAGAGGGAGATACATAGAGATAACAGAGGGAGAGATACATAGAGATAACAGAGGGAGAGATACATAGAGATAACAGAGGGAGATACATAGAGATAACAGAGGGAGAGATACATAGAGATAACAGAGGGAGATACATAGAGATAACAGAGGGAGATACATAGAGATAACAGAGGGAGATACATAGAGATAACAGAGGGAGAGATACATAGAGATAACAGAGGGAGATACATAGAGATAACAGAGGGAGAGATACATAGAGATAACAGAGGGAGATACATAGAGATAACAGAGGGAGATACATAGAGATAACAGAGGGAGAGATACATAGAGATAACAGAGGGAGATACATAGAGATAACAGAGGGAGAGATACATAGAGATAACAGAGGGAGATACATAGAGATAACAGAGGGAGATACATAGAGATAACAGAGGGAGAGATACATAGAGATAACAGAGGGAGATACATAGAGATAACAGAGGGAGAGATACATAGAGATAACAGAGGGAGATACATAGAGATAACAGAGGGAGATACATAGAGATAACAGAGGGAGATACATAGAGATAACAGAGGGAGAGATACATAGAGATAACAGAGGGAGATACATAGAGATAACAGAGGGAGATACATAGAGATAACAGAGGGAGAGATACATAGAGATAACAGAGGGAGATACATAGAGATAACAGAGGGAGAGATACATAGAGATAACAGAGGGAGATACATAGAGATAACAGAGGGAGATACATAGAGATAACAGAGGGAGATACATAGAGATAACAGAGGGAGAGATACATAGAGATAACAGAGGGAGATACATAGAGATAACAGGGGGAGATACATAGAGATAACAGAGGGAGATACATAGAGATAACAGAGGGAGATACATAGAGATAACAGAGGGAGATACATAGAGATAACAGAGGGAGATACATAGAGATAACAGGGGGAGATACATAGAGATAACAGAGGGAGATACATAGAGATAACAGAGGGAGATACATAGAGATAACAGAGGGAGAGATACATAGAGATAACAGAGGGAGATACATAGAGATAACAGAGGGAGATACATAGAGATAACAGAGGGAGATACATAGAGATAACAGAGGGAGATACATAGCGATAACAGAGGGAGATACATAGAGATAACAGAGGGAGATACATAGAGATAACAGAGGGAGATACATAGAGATAACAGAGGGAGATACATAGAGATAACAGAGGGAGATACATAGAGATAACAGAGGGAGATACATAGAGATAACAGAGGGAGATACATAGAGATAACAGAGGGAGATACATAGCGATAACAGAGGGAGATACATAGAGATAACAGAGGGAGATACATAGAGATAACAGAGGGAGATACATAGAGATAACAGAGGGAGATACATAGAGATAACAGAGGGAGATACGTAGAGATAACAGAGGGAGATACATAGAGATAACAGAGGGAGATACGTAGAGATAACAGAGGGAGATACATAGAGATAACAGAGGGAGATACATAGAGATAACAGAGGGAGATACATAGAGATAACAGAGGGAGATACATAGAGATAACAGAGGGAGATACGTAGAGATAACAGAGGGAGAGATACATAGAGATAACAGAGGGAGATACATAGAGATAACAGAGGGAGATACATAGAGATAACAGAGGGAGATACATAGAGATAACAGAGGGAGATACATAGAGATAACAGAGGGAGATACGTAGAGATAACAGAGGGAGAGATACATAGAGATAACAGAGGGAGATACATAGAGATAACAGAGGGAGATACATAGAGATAACAGAGGGAGATACGTAGAGATAACAGAGGGAGAGAGAGAGGCAGATCTCAGCTCGCGCTTCCTCAACTAGACCGCACGCGCCGCCCCCCCCCCCCCTCCCCGCGCCTGCGCAGTGCGTTCCGACTGGAGCGGAACGGGAGCTAGAGACACCGTGTCAGTCCTCTGCTGTCCGGCACCGAAGGCCACGGAATACCGGAATAAAACCCCTTTCTCTTCAACACACCTCCCTTCAAACAGCGTCCGCCTCATGGAGAAGGTAGGCCGTGTTTCTGAACACACTGTCAGGCCACGTATGGCGGCGGCCGCGGGGTTGTATTTATGTCGCGGACACAAACGCGGAGGCAGCGTTGACTTGCGGCCAAAATGAAACATCCGTAACGAGCGGCACCCGAACCGGGGACGTGTCGCAGGGTGTGTGGCGCTACGGTCTCGCGGGATGCCGGGTCCGTGGGTGTGTTGGGTGTGTTGGGTGTGTTGGGTGTGTTGGGTGTGTTGGGTGTGTTGGGTGTGTTGGGTGTGTTGGGATGTGATGTGATCCAGGCTGAGTCTCCTGCTGCCCGCCCGCGGTGCCGTGAAGACGCTTATTGTTCTACAGATGTTGCTGCGGCTGGACCGGTCCTCCTCATCTGCATGATAAACATCACCGAATCGGTTCTAAAATAACATATTCGACATCTCTCTAGTCGTTATATATTGTTGACATTTTTTATTATTATTCATTTTAATGTTTTTTTTACATTTTCGTTTATTCTGTTTTGCCAAGCCATTTTTCTTTTTTTTTTTAGGAATATTGCATATTGCCAGTTTTTCTATCTATCTATCTATCTATCTATCTATCTATCTATCTATCTATCTATCTATCTATCTATCTATCTATCTATCTGTCTGTCTGTCTGTCTGTCTGTCTCTATCATCCATCTAGATCTGTCCGTCTCTCTATCTCCATCTCTCTCTATCTATCTATCATTGTACAAAAACCTTTTCACTGTATTCCTCTACTGCACACTGTGATTGTACCCCCACCCCTATTTCTACATGCAACAATGCCGCCTACTATAATCTGCTGCTACATACCTACGTCGACATACATACATCTGCTATAAATTGTTTGCTCATATTATGTTTTTTTTGCTTATGTTTCACTTATATATTTTTTTTATTTTATGATTTTGATTTTATTATTATTTTGACTACTTTGCTTTACACAGCCTTTGGAGTTGCCCTCTTGTCATTTGACAAATAAAGTATTTTGAAATCTCGAATCTCCCTCAGGTCGTGTAGAATGACCACGCTGGTGGGTGTGAGGAGGACAGCATGTTTCTTCTGACGGGACGCTGAAACACACCCTACCTGAGGAACAAGCAGAAGAAACAGCCCTCCATGGTTTTTTTTTAGGGTACAGATCATCGTCTGGAGCCGTATTTTTATTTTTTTTCCCCTCAGCTTGGATGTAAAACATTGGAACCAGCGCCTCCGAGAAGTCCGAAGATGCCCCAGAGGTGGAGCTCCGCCAGCCCACGCCGTCGTCTTGCTGCCGCCCTGGTGATGCTCGTCCTGCCCCGGTGCGTCTTCTCCATCCGAGCCGACAAGACCCTCAGCAAGGACGACCACGTCAGCGCCACGGTGAACGCCACCGTGCTGGACTCCCGGGGGAACCCCGTCCAGATGATGAGCAACGACGATGGCACGTACGGCCAGAACTCCCCTAAAACAGACACCAAGGGGGTGGTGATCGCACCAGCAAACTACCATGGAGGTATGTAGTCGTCATCCCCCTGCACGCCAGCAGGAGCGTCTCACGCTTGTTCCTACATGTCGTCCTGACTGGAGCCGCTTTACGAAATTGTCTCTAGTGTCCAAACATGTCTGCCTCCCATAAAGGATGGGTAATGGATGAGGAGGCTATAGTGCCAAATACATAACTCAGTGTCTCCTTCAGCAACACACAAGCTAAACCACACACCAGGGCTGCAGCTGGGGATCATTTTTTGAATCAACGAATCTATTTATTTTATTAATCATTGCAACCAATCAGCTCTAAAACAAATGTAAAATGTAGTATCGTACTGTAGGTACCCCTACCATCATATGATGCGTATCCTGGAGTTGCAATATGTTCACAAACCTAAAAGTCTAAAACATAACTGTTTAGTTTTTAAAATGGGATAAAACAGACATTCACATATTATTGAAGTTGATAATAGCTCATATTATATTTATTTTACACAATACATGTATTCTATTGCATCGTATAACTCAGTCACACAAGCAACACAAGTAACACAAATAAACTAACTAAACCACACACACATTAGCTGAAGATTATTTTGAGAATCAAATAATCAACGTATTTATTGATTATTCGATTCATCTATGCGACTAATCCATGTGACCATAACAATTTTGTAGAATTTGCAGCAGTGGCTCAGGAGGTAGAATGGTTGGTGGAGTACACGGAAGGTTGTCGGTTCGATCCCCGGCTCCTCCTGTTAGAATGCTGAAGTGTCCTTGAGCAAGATGCTTGACGTAGTGAAGTTGTGTAATGTAAATAATAATATATGTAGGTTATTATCATATACTGTAGGTTGCATGCTGTTAGACAGTGCATAACCTAGACAGTGCTTGTTACTGTATGTAATGTTGCCCTCTCGGCGTCCACTGCAGCCTGGTCCTCCTGGTCGAAATGATTCATTCCTTAACCATTTATTTGATCCATAAAACGTTTGGGTTCGTTTCTGTCCATCATGCGCACACCTTTTTGTTATTCAATCATGTCAAAGATTGAAGTGGCCTTCTGTGTTTGTGAGAGACTTCAGTTGCTGGGATGACCTGATGCCCACCCTCTCTGTGGCTGGAGATGTGGAAAGATGCAACGATGTATTCAGTTACAGCCCCAGAGGCTGAGTAGAGGTCAATTTATTTTGTGCTTTGAGCTGGATGATATGGAATGATATTGTACAATCGATAGTCATGTGGACGTTTAGACAAAAATGGATGCATATCACAATTCTTATGTTTAAAATCCCATTTTAATGAGTGCATCTGAGGTTTGCTCTCTACTGTTCAACTGAACCATTCTTCAGACCTCATACCGTGAGGACATTCAGGTCATTTACCCATGGTTAATGTAGACTACAGATCACTCTGTAACTGTATGACTGTGTAAGTTCATCAGGATGATAAAATACGGACAGGTGATGAATGATGACATGGAATTATCACCCGGCCCTGGTAGAGGTCACTGCAGAGGTTGTTATTGGTCATTGTGTCGTGGTCATTACAGCCACTGTGTAAAAGTCTGGTGTCGAGGCTGTGTAGAGGGCATTCAGTCATCATTCCGGAACAAGTTCACCATCTATTATGTTTACCATTAAAAAAATAAATAAATCTATCTATTATTCAGTCTGGGCTGAATTTGATGCCATACACAAGGGCAATGAACAATATTGAATTGATATTGATATCGGCGTAATCTGTGACCATACGGAGCCTACTACTAGCAACATGAAAGAATTGCAGTCGCAAAAAGAACAAAATAGGGCGTTTTAATTAATTGTTGTACAAATTGCCATGTTTGTGACATTGAGAAATACATATATATAGAGCTGAATCTTATAGATGTAATGGTGTGGTCTGCGTGCCTTTCACTTGTTTCTCTTCTTCTTTAGAGGCTATGGTTCAAACGGCTATCGCTTGCAAGTTGTCAGTTTCACTGTGGTTATTCAAATGATATCACCTCGGAGCACAGGGTACGCAGCAGAGCACGCTGCATTCAACAAATGAAAGTGCGAGGAGGCTAGTCTCGACCCGCGCTGAGACCTGAGGGCCACCTTTCACCCCCTTTGAACTTTCAACGATGTGGAATTTGTGAAGTGATTTTCAGAGGAAATGAGCACTGCATTTCAGCTATTAACACACTGCATTCGCTGTGTTATAACATTTATTATGATGTGTCCTATCACGATACAGTGCTGGAGGACATAAGTAACATGCATGGAGCTACACAAAGTGTCCTTTTCGAGCAAATCTTTTTTTTTTATATACATCTTTATAGATTACTCTTCACAAGGAAATTAGTGAGCAGGTATTCGTGATAAGTGGGCGGTCCCCCTCCAGTGACTATGGTGGGGAAAACACTGAAATATAGATGACCACTTTGCTACTGAGTAGCTTCATTTAAGTAGATGGAAACAGCATTCTAAGTCCTCACCCAAAGACTAGACTAAGAATAGCTTTGTTGAGTTATTCGGCTGCTGCCGTTTCTGCCAAAAACAAGCATTTATTCATGTAGTTCAACCCTTACTGGAGAGTGTTAATACTGTGTCCAACAGATAGACATCCTATAGTAAGAAATCCCTTTCTAGGAGTGAAAACTTTTAAAAACTTTTATCTGGAAAGGACTAAAAGCGTATTAATCCCCTTCATATGGAAGAAGCGCTCTGATGCCCCCGAAGAAGATGGGAGCTTGGATAACATGTCTGATTGGAACTGTATCATCTTCCTCTCGCCTCTGGTGATCTGCTCCTCATCAACTTACTGGAGCGTGGAAACAGATACGGCCCAATCAAAACCAGCCTCCACCCTGAACCTGCCCTAACCTCACAGCTACAAATCACCACCTGTCAAAAGTGCAGAGTGGAAATATGATACACAATAGTTTGTGATGTTATTATTTATAATTTTTTAATAAATCTGAAGGAAAGAATATAAATAGAATAGAAAGTCGTTTTCATAGAAACTGAACAAGCAAGCCCCATCCATCCATCCATCCATCCATCCATCCATCCATCCGTGGTAAAAATCCTGATTCACAGGGACAGTGTGTGATAACAATGCAGCAGTTGCTCAGCCCTGATTCAAAATGCATGAGCTTAACCAAGTTGGCATTTTCATATATTTACTATTTAATTTAATATCTCATACTAATCTACAGTGTGCTGCGCCGAGCCTGGCAGTCACAAGACGGACCCTGTTTTAGAGGCTGTGGCCTAATTTCCATGGTCTGCTGCCTGCGATCGTTCAGCCTGAGGTAACAGGGTGCAGCGACCAGGTCAACAATCACACTAATAACACAACACACATTCACGACCTACTGTACCCAGTACAGTAACGGGGCTTGGAGACTACCATCATTTGGAGTTTATGCTGCTTTAACGTTTTATGGTACTTGTGTTTTATGTATTGTTTATATCGTTTGATATTTCTGTTTTGGCCTGGCGTTTTTGAAAAATGAGACTCCGTATCAGAATGACACTCTTGTTTGAATAAAGCTAAAATGGAATAAAATCAATCCTGAGCTGTAGTCATACTGGACTTGCGGGACCATAGTCAGGGTGCAGTGCTAGTGCCCACACTGGTTCTAGTGTGGCTATGGAACATCTTAAGTTTCCCATTGGAATTCAGAGCAGATGGACTATTAACAGATGAATTGGCATAGTACAGAACAGTCACACACAGAGAGTACTGGTGGCATTCCTGTAATTAACTAATGGCAGCGGGCCTATTCACTAAACAATGTGTGATTAAAGTTATCAAAAAAAAAAAAAAAAGCAATCTAAATATCATTTGCTTTGGTAGGTGACCCGTGTGTTAAGTAGGTCTGTTCTGATATGTAAATGTTGGCCGGATAGAAGACGGCGCGTGGCATCACTTTGAGCAGTGGGAGTCTCTGGCCACACAGACTCTGCTAATGCTGCGCAAGGTCAAAGCTTCAGGTCTCTGGCAGAGTGATTCGATTCAAAGTCACATCCTGATTACGTGCCGGGCTCCAGATGCTTCCAAGGACACTGCGGCCCTCGATGCTCCGACGCCGAGGCCTTGTCCTTAAACGCCATGCTGCTAGAAGCTCCTTGTGTGGTCTTTTCTCTTCTAACTTAATCCTTGTTACTGCGCTTACCAGCACATTATGGATTATTCATGTGATCGTGACATGATGAGTAAGCACCGCTCGGCCTACCGGGACATGGCAGATATCTTGTGTAACAAAACTGATTTATTATAATGACCTTAATTGTCGATTTAAGTGACAAAACATTTTGGATATTATTGTGGCAATTCCCGAACAGCCTCATCTGGAAATAAACAATGTGCCATTCATTTCCCCACCTTGCACCTTGCCCTTCTAAGATCCTGCACCACTCGGTTCGGGCGACCTTGCATAGCAGTGTCGGGGACCTTGCGTTGCGGGGCGAGGCCAAAAATATAAGTGGTTTGATCTGCATTTTGATTAGACTGCTAATCTGTGCCCTTATCGTCCGGGAGCAATTACCCGTGACGTTTATTGTTCCCCGGTTCCCTGGTTTTCAACAACTCAGCCAGAAAGCGGCCAAAAGGATATGTTGGTAGAAGGCAGACAGAGGGCTGGACCTCAACGCTCTTTTACAGAGTTATCAGTCTGGTGGAGTGATGGGGCTCCAGGCCAGTGCCTTTATTTACAACAAACATTGCACGAAATTACACACAAGTACATGCACACTCACATCCAGTCATATGTGAAATAATGAAACAATTCGGTTTTCACTAGATTTATAGTCAGCAATATAATGTACTTTTTGTTTTAATCTACTTTTTCTGCGCCGGTGTGCTCAATGAAGCAATCAGAGCCGGCCTTTATATCAGTATAATATCCATATTATGGTATGAGACTACATATTGTCTGGTATTTGGGTTGTCATTTCATCGTGATGTAGTTAAATGTTGTTTTTAAGGCTGCATTACAGTTAAGTAATAGCATTTCTTTGTTAGTAACAGTAATAATAATGGTTTTTTTTTCTGTGGTGCAGTGTGTAGTAAAACAGCGCCTTTCTTCTGCTCATGTTCCCTCCAGTGGTGGACCGGCAGGGTTGTGACCCCCACACTCGCTTCGTCGTTCCCCCGCGAACGGTTCACTGGGTGGCCTTGCTCCAGCGGGGAAACTGCACATTCAAAGAGAAGATCCTGAAGGCGGCGTCCTACAACGCCTCAGCCGTCCTCATCTACAACAACTCCACCGAGAAAACTGTCAAGATGGGCCACGAAGGTTGGTGCTGAATGGAGGAACGAGCTCCAAGTGATTCATCCAGTATTGCAATTTAATAAGCATTTTTTTTTTTTTTTTTTGATTCATCGTGATAAGTGTGAACTGAACATGGTCAAACTTCAGTTAAAAATGTACCGTTGGGTAGAACTGTGCTGCTTCTAAATGTTCAGGATGCTCAGTAGCTCAAAATAACAATGTAGCTTGACAAAAACAAGTTCTGTGGTGAAATTTTCACTCTTTCAAATTGTGATTGCAATTGTAAGTAATTATTCAGCCCTTATGTACAGTATATACTGTATGCATGTACGAGTGCCCTTGGGAGTGGTAGAGGGCACCAACATTACCAATAGACTCCCTTTGAAAACTAGTGTCATCTGTCTGGTCACTTTCCCTAAATTTGACTGTCGTGTGGGTGCCGTGTCATGCTGACTGATAACATCTACTTTCTCCCAAACGACATCCCTGTAACAATAAATCTTCCCGGCTCTATGTAAGAGTGCAGGTGTAGTACTGCATCATAGATTGCGTGCATTTCTCTGAGAGCAGTGGGAGAGTCAAACTTAAGAGGAAGTGAAACCAGTCAAGTCAAATGTATTTGTAAAGGATGCATTTCAAGCAGGATTACTGGTACTGCCCGACCAAATAGGATTTTACCCCCGAGTAAAGTCAATCAAGGATGGAAGGGCTTAATTTATTTATATTGGTAGTAATGTACTATCTCCTCGTCGTGAAGATGCACAGTGCAAGTTTAATTAATTTTGTTCTCTCCCCAGATTTTGTACATACAATAGTTACGTTTGCCTCAATAACAATATCAACTCAATTGGTTAACAGTTTAGCCTTTTTTCAATTGCCCGTAGCTAACAGGCTTTTAAGTGGTGCTGCTCATTTCAAGTTTAAAAATAGATGGCCTGAGTCCGACGTGTAAAATAAAATCCCACCCGTCCACTCACATGCTTGTGCACAGACGCTGCAGCGGGGATCAACAACAGGGTGATGAGCGTCGCCCCAAGGCCACCATGGGACAGTTGATTGATCAGTGACTTGTCCAATCAGACCAGGGCAGCAACAACATACATTTAAGCATTTAGACCCAGGAAAGTGAGCTGTGAAGCCAGAGGGGGCACAAACAGCCCCCTGTGGAACGTTATAAGAGCCTAGCCTTGTTGAAGAAGAATGGAGAGAGAGAGAGATACACTTTGTACTTAAGAGAATAATAACAATTTATCCACATTCTAGACTGTCATTTTATTCTGCACCATTGAGGGATACACCGATTATGAAATTCTGAGCCGATACAATGTTTAAAATAACAATTTGGCGAGCCAGTTTGGCGTCTTCTAATATCGATCGGCAATTGCGTCGTTTTCTCGGAAGGATAAAAAATAAGCCCCCACATGTGGGAAACCGGTTAAACATCGACCACTGCCAACGGCGAATGTCGTCTTTTTTGCCGTTAGGCCGATGGCACTCACACAAGGCAAATATCGGCCGATACCAATGTACGAGCGATAAATCGGTGCCTTCCTGGCACCATTCTATCTTTAAAGAATAAAGCTGGACCAGTGAGGAAAAGAACACTGTTATTTGAAAAAACCCTTAATGTCAAACCCTGCCGGTTATTCATCATTATCATCCCATTGTCATACTGCTCTTTTTTTATACAGATGTAATTATCTCCCAATGTAAATATTAAAGTGTATGTCATTATGCAAATGATATTGTTTGATAATATCCTCTTCTGTTTGACCGCTCCTCATCATTTTTGATCGTTGATTACAATGGCTCTGTTCCTTTTGTGTCCTTTGCGGCACTCTGATTAAAGCAATTTTCCCACCGGGAGCAATGAACGGCTCCATTTTATAGAGATCGTTAACATTTTACGAAATTATGATGGATTCCTCGTACAATTTGCTGTGGTTAATGAAATGGCAATGGTTCACATTCCACAGCTAACGAACTGTACTTGTGGTTCTCAGTTCCATTCTCTGCGAAGGGGGAGGGAAGCGAACAGCGCCTCGGCATTAGAGCAGGCTGACAGGAAACTGTAAAAGAGTAGCAGCTCTTTTAACTCCGGTGGATCAGGGGTTGGCTTGTTGCACCAGAGCAAGAATATTTTGGGTTTGAACCCGACCGGCGCCTTTTTTTGCGGAGTTTGCATGTTTTCCCTATGTAAGATGGGTTTCCAGCCGCCCTGGGACATGCACATCACGTTCGAGCTCCTGCCGCTACCCTCGACCAAGGCAACGACTCCAGAACTGGATTTGTTACATGTGCTCTGTGCTGTCACTGTCCACCGCTCCTATAAACGTAGTTCGGATGGGTCAAATCCAAAGGACGTTTCCCCCTTTTGATTCTTAAGGAGTTGCATAAATTGGTACGATTACAATTTATGGTGTTAATTAGGCATTATGTGTGTACTGTGTTCTTCTATCTAATCGCACTTATAAAGGCAGGAATCTCTGCGTTTGTCTGTTTGTATGTCCTTCGATTATCTCGACAACCGTTCACCTGATCTACTTCACACTTGGTGGGTGTGTCGCTGGGGACCCAAGGATGTGCGGTGTCGAATTTGGTGCAATTATGGACACGCGACACGTGATAATAATTAATAAACTTTCAATAAACAGCGAACAGCGGGGGCCGGGGCTTCAGTGTTCTGCAAAAGGAGTCACAAAGAGCGTCATTTTCCGGGTGTATGTCTTTAACCGGACTGAATCATTGAATTTTGCTAAACTGTGCCATTGAAAATTCTTAGAAAGTCACCTGTTATGACAAAACATCATAAAGCCCAACCCAGAAGGCCCCTGAAAGAGGGGCCTCTGCCGAAGCAGCACAGTTCCCACATGCTTGTAATACATCATTATGCTCTGGACACCTTCCACACAGCAGCACCTGTTGCTGGAGTAACATGGTGATTATGGTGGCCGTGGCCCCATAATCTTACCTCATAGCACTATACACTGTACACGCAAGTAGTATTACAAAACTCATGTTGCTTGGACGTTGTTCCTCTGATCTTGTTCTAATCTTATTTGCGGATCTTCTTGGCATTAACCTTAATGAGCAAGGTCCAAGCAGAGTCATCTAGGGAACCCTCCCGGGCTACCAGTTTGTGCTCAACGAGACGCCACTCCTTTATCTGGAAGGGGAGTTGTGTATATCTTAAGTGCTTTCATACCTATCACCATTTGCATTTCATGTTTAGATGGAATAATTAATTGTAAATTACACGATTTTAAATGTTGTCCAAAAGGACACTGCTGTGACATTAAACCTTTGTTTTTCCAAATTAACTTTACTTTTATGCGTGAGGCATCCAGCACCCAGCACTGGATTTTCTTAATGATATGAACACAAAGGTTTGGCGATTGGCCACTTTTGCTGGAGATTTACACTGTTGGTGCCGCAAGCTCTGCAGGGTGCTCTGAAATGAAATAATGGCTGGCATTGTTTGTCCAAGTGAAAATAAAAGGGATAACCAACTGTTTTGAACACATACATTTTTGCTTTACATAATTTACGGACACAAAAAATTACACTGTATTTACTGTTCTACCATTGAACAATTACTGTGGTATCGTGGGTATCTTGAGTCTTGAGTAGTGCACTACTACCCTTGTACTGGTCCTTGCAACCCTAATGGTGAAAAGATAATGGCCAGTTGACAGATCATTCACTCTTCACTGTTTACAGGCTACAGTGCAGAGTCCTGTTTTTGCAGGAAAGAGAGCAGAGTAGGCGAGGGGGAAACAGAGGGGGAAAAGAGGAGAACAGAGACTGTATTATTGACGGCTCACTCCGTCAGGTTTATAACGGGGAAAGCTCAAAAACCAAAAATGGCAACACCAACAGCGTAAGACGTAGCGTCAGCAAAACTGGCAAATGGCCAGACCTTTGTTGGCATATTGTCAAGAGAATCCACTAATCATGTTTGCCAGGTTCACTCTGGTGTTAAATATCACAATGACATTCACTATTTTCCTTTGGAATAACATTTGATTGATCGATGCATCTAATTCTGAAATGTAAATGGTTATATGTACAACACAACTCTAGATATGGACGACTCATAGATTCAAAGATGTAGGAGTCTAGAGTCGATGCCTGGGAGTGTTACCAATAAGGCGCCCTAGTCAACCGACTTAACTGACTCGTGGAATGACTTTGGTAAAAAGGAGTGAAATATTCCTGAAGGATGTGGAAGGAGGGCAAGGGTGACAGAAAGTTGAAGGGAAAGGGCAAGGAGAAGAGGAGTTAGAGCCGTGACTCATTACTTATACCCTTACGGCATTGATGTGACTAAATATAGAACCAAGCCTCACGAAGGCTGCCTTCGAACAATCCGCCACCGAAACTCAGACGAACCCAGTGGAAGGGCCTTGGAGGTTGTGTGCGTGTGCGTGAGCTTGTTACGTGTGTTTATGCGTGTGGGTGTTCTCAGTGTTTAGCCAGTCAAAGCTAACACGACTGGAGGAGAAGAGTGGCTTCAGGTGGACTCTGGAGTTCTCCCCTTCACCTCTCCTTCGGGTCCCTGATCCCTTACCCACCCACTTACTCTTCATCTCCCCTCGACACGCTCTCACCTGCGCCTCGTTTATCTACCAACCCCACTACACCTGAACTTCACTCCTCTCTCAGCTCCTCACCGTCACATTAAAGCCCTGCAGTCCTCATTCAGTTTAATTCAAACCTTTATTTATGCGGGGAAATCGCAGAAAGAGAAAAGTCCTGTTGAGTGCCCTGTTTACAGGGTTGCGCAATAGAAGCATAGACAATTATTCACAGTCAACAAACAACAATGAAGTCATGTTCATCCAGACAGAACAAATAAAGACATCTATTAACCCAGCTTGAGACTGAAATCTGATTCTGTGAACATATACGTAAACATCTTTGCATATGGTATAAGACGAGGGGTTCCTGGGAAACCGTAGCTAATAATACAGATCCACCTCCTGAAGAAGAGACATTTATTGGAACATGAACATTTGGGGAGACAGTTAATTTGCCTCGGCCCAAATTGATGAAACTAATTCATATTCCATTTATTTTGGCTTATTTATTTAGGCTCAAACCTCCCCCGATTGGATGGAAACATATGCAGAATGTAATGGTTTTGTGTGACAGTTCTAATCCAGATGCATAAATCTGATACCAAAGGTCATATTAAAGATGTGAAATATGTTTGACATTATAACATGGTTGATGTCTCCGTTTAAAAATGGATCGTCATTTTTTTTCCCCACCTACTACAAATATAAAGATATCAAAGTAGGCAGTATAATTCTTAAGAATAAATAACTTGACATAAACATAGTTCCTAACAAAATGACATGGAAAAGGAAGTGGAACTCTATCCCCAATTAAACAGTGACACAACCAACCATGTGGTATTTCGAACATTCGCAGACAGCGGGAACTTGGTGAACTATTGAATATTTCCCACTGGGGGCTTGCCCACACATGAACACCAAGAACACAGACTTTTTTTGTCTGCTTGCTGTCCTCAGTGCGTCTTTTTGCTTAAAAAAAATGTATCTGTTTTGTTGTGACAATACAAGCACCTTTAGTCCGTGGTATTTGGCGAAAGCAATGAATATGAACAGCGGCCGACATGAGACAGCAGTGAAAAGGTGGATACAGCCCCTCCCACTACCTCTGTGCCCCTCTCCTCCCGCCCAGCTCTTCTTTTCCTCTCCTCCCGTCTCTTCTTCTGTCTTCTCCTGTCTTCTCCTATATTTACCTCTCCTCCCCTTACCTCTCCTCTTCTCATCCGATCCTCTCCCCTCTCCTCCTCCGATTCGAGACCACTTTGCTCCCCACCCTGTGCAGACGCATGCCACCGTTAATAAGCCACCCTGTGTCATGGTTCCTTACCCCTGAGCCGTGCTTCATGTGTGTTCAGGCTGTTGCTGATGGTCCAGCCTGTCCCATAAAGCTAATGATTAATGTTTGTTGGCTGAGGCTCGTTGTTTTGACTGACTGTCCCCTTCCTCCACGGCCAATTGACTGACCTAGAAAAACAACTGCTGGCTCTGTGTGTGTGTGTGTGTGTGTGTGTGTGTGTGTGTGTGTGTGTGTGTGTGTGTGTGTGTGTGTGTGTGTGTGTGTGTGTGTGTGTGTGTGTGTGTGTGTGTGTGTGTGTGTGTGTGTGTGTGTGTCTGTCCACCTGGTTAGCTTAGTCACAGAATTTTCCAGTTATTCTAGCATTGACACAAGTGAATGCCATGACGTTGGGCTTTTGAAATGTTCTAGTGCCTCTATTGTATAAGTGCTGCACTTGACCGTCACTTATTAATAGTGGCTTCATGTCAGTTGTGTTTGTGTATAATAAAATGAAAGGGAATCTATGTGTTTGAATAAAGCTTAGTGTACAAAGTAATTTACGATCAAGACAAACAAAGGGAAAGGCAGAAAAAACAGGCGTTAGGTCCTAGTCAGGTGGTCGGATGTCAGAGAGTTAGTGTGTGTTTGAGTGAGTGTGTGTACTTGCTCGCAATATTTTTAGAATTTAAACAACAATGTTAACAGCGGTCTAGAAGTCATGCAGCCCCATACCCTCTTTACGGCCTTTCTTGACCTCTGACCTCTTCTATGGGTTCTAGTAGGGTGTCATTTCAACACCGGACAATTCCCAAATGATTTGGTTTTTTAATCATTTTGAAATAAATATTGAACAGAAGAGAGGAGGTAAAACAAATGGACGTGGTCATGGCATTGAGACTTCAACTGTTTTGGTGTTAAGACACAAGTGTTTGGCTTCATTCTGGTCCCGTTCTTGACTACAGCTAGAGTTTTTTCCCTGTTGGCACGAGTGGAAGGCTTTGCAGTATTGGTTAACGGTGTATTTATAATTATAATCACCATGATGCATTTCAACATCACAAACAGAAAGATCAGGCCCGGGCCAGAGTCATGGAGTGCCTGTTGTGACTGGCCGATGAGCAGTGCAGATGTGAAGGCTGCCACACCCAACACCTCATTCCAAACTGCATCCTGTGGCCCGGTTCACCTCGGAAGATCCATGACGTCATGATCTCCTGAAGTTGATCTCTTAAAAAGTGCATACAGCCACAAACTGTATTCACATTCAATTATTTTGTCTTGTCATTTTGTCAGACACTATCTAATTATACTCTGCTATACTCTATTTATTTGATGAATGATCAGGAAACGTGTTAAATGATGAAGTAGGGGAAATAAATAAATGTTGGAATATAGAATAATAACTGTTACTGTATTGTGTCCTAATGTATATTCATCTGGTTTCTGAAGACATGTCTTAAAGCTTTACTGCTGAGAAGCGTACTGCTCTGCTGCAGCCTCTCCGTGCTTAAATAGTACGACCGGGCATTTTTTTGAATATGTTTTCTTGAGTGTTCAGCGGGCGTTGTTCTATGATGGCGATTAATGAACCATCATTTTAGTAAAGCCGGTTGAAAAATGCTTTTAAGCGGAGATGTTTATTGAAAGAGTTGAATTATAACTAAAGCTGCTGTCACCCCCTCCCTACCGTACTGTCCAGGCACAGGAGACACCGTGGCTGTGATGATCACAGAAGCCTACGGAAGGGAGATCCTGTCCCACCTGGAGCGGAACCTGACGGTTCTAGTCAGTGTGGTTGTCGGGCAGCGCGGCCCGGCCAAGAACATTAACCGCGGCTCCCTGGTCTTTGTCTCCATCTCCTTCATCGTCCTGATGATCATCTCGTCAGCCTGGCTCATCTTCTATTTCATCCAGAAGATACGCTACACCAACGCCCGAGACCGCAGCCAGGTAACACGTCAACTAACACAACGTGCTTCCAAACGAACCCAGTGAGCAGTCTGGCTAACAGGTCTAGCTTACGCAGCAGCCAATAGGAAGCGGCGCAGCTTCCTGTTTGTAGTCTAGTTACATTAGCACGAATGTAACCAAAAGAGATGATATGCGGAAGTCATAAAGGTTTAATAAAACCCTGAAAAACCTCAAAAATGCGCCGTTTACAACATTGGTTTAACATATAAAGACGCTCTGACTATAATGTACGCTTCCCATTTTCAAAAATGAAATTAAACATGTATTTTTAAGGCTTAAACATTGGCCCCATTGTACTGTATTCCACTTTTTGAAATGGAATTAACAAATGCAAAATACAGCAAACTTAAGTACCTTTGACAAAATACATGTAACTGTAGTTGTCAGTGTGACCGGGAGATAATTATAAGTTCACACCATATCGTATCAAATTTTCCAAAACCCAAAAATAGAGACAGTATTAAAAGCCTCAAAATGTGAGTCATCTTCAGGAAAATGTCAGGTATAATGTAACTAGTGAACGGGCTAAAACCCATTTTGGTTCTTTAAAAACAGTCAGCTTGAACCAGGCACCACGACAGAACTCAGATAACCTTAAGAGGTGCAGAAAATGGAAGCGTGGAGCCGGTGCCAAAAAGATGGTTCCCCATTAAGGATGTAACTGTATACCGTTTTAAGGTTTACCGCGGTATCCAGCAACCATGGTTCTGAACCGTAAGCCTTTCCCTGTAATACCGTGCCCACAGTAAAAAAATTATTTACACAGTATAAATGTATTTATACTGTGGGCATTTATACTTCGATATTTTAATTCACCTCACCTTATGTTGCCGCTGCGCGTTCCGCCAGAACTGCTTACGCCAATATTTTACCACACGGCGCTTTATGTTACATGCACGTGCCTGGGAGCAAGTGTAAACAAAGATGGCGGAACATGGCGCTTAGCGAAGTTACTCATTGGATGGATTAATACAACATTTGGCCATCTGCTACCGCGCAGCAGGTGAATTAAAGATTACATCTTAAATTTTTTCTAAATAAGTCAAATTTTGATATATACTGTATGTCGCTTATTTTGCCTCTCGTATGCTCATGCAAAAAAACCTCTGAAAGTAGTGATTCATTATTACAGAGATTTACATGGTTTTAAGCAGCACAATTTGCATATGTTATTACTTTTACAAGCAATTTGTCTCTAGGCTATTAGAAGTAAAAAGGAAAGTCATTGTTACAGTATTTTTTGTATCCACAGTTATGTCGAATCCATGTGTGGCTTATTTTCAGATGAGTAATTGCCCACTACAAACCGGAGTTCCGTGCCGCATTTATATTTATTTGTTCAGTATAGTGCGGACGATGGCCGAGGCAGTACAATTAATGGTTGAACATAATGCTGCACATTTTCAGTGGTCCACAAAAACATTATGAACACATCACTACATTCCAGATTGAAATGACCCATGAGGTGAGATTAAAAGTGATCTATAGCTGACAGGGACAATGAGCGGAGGAGGACTTTACAACATTATGCAAATTGCTCCTCTGAGCTTAATGGGAGCAGTCTAGTGGTGATACCTGCTTCAGCATCATCAGCGATGCAGCTCTGTAGCAGCATTTAATTAAAGATCAGATTTTAAATTTTTGTATTTCACACTTAAATAACACAGCTTTTCAGATGCAGGAAGCTGTATTTATTTTATTTGGAGCTCGGCAATGAAATTGGTATCGACCTTCTCGTCTCACTCTGGGTATGACAGACAAAAAGAATTTCCCCCAAAACTCAAGTATAATTGAAGTATCCCTTTAAGAATCAACCACATCTTGGTTGATTATTATGTAATAGTGTTTCTGAATTATGTCTGTCATAGACTGGGTCAAATTCAATAACATCGATTTGTGTTTTAGTGTGTGGTCTAGTTCTGGATGAAATCGATTATCATATAGTCTTAAATCTAGCAAGTGTCATCTCACTCTGTCTCATCTAATCTCATCTACTGTACTGCACACTGTATCACTGTTCTGGGTTACTGCATACTGCACTGGGTTACTGCATACTGTGCTGTATTGCTGTTCTGTTCGGTGTTACTGTATTGCTGTGCCGTACTGTTGTATACTGTACTGTATATTTCCACACACACTACCTCACTTTATTCACATGCCACTTTAATGCACATATCTGTATATACATAATTGCCTATCCCAATAACTACATAAGTCTATTCCCTTTATTTATATCTTGTACCCCCACTCTGCATTACCTTTGAGTTATTTTATTTTATTAAATTTTATTTTATTCTATATTATTCTATTTACTTCCTGCATTATGTTTTAGGAATCCGTTAGTTTCAGTTAGTTAGTCAAATAGTAATTAGGTAGCTATTGTGTTCAGTCTAGAACATATTGTGCATAATCGCCGGGTGCGTTGCATTGACATTTCACTGCATATATGTATGGAAGTATGTATATGTATGTGACGATTAAACCTCTTGAATCTTGAATCTCAGTATTTCGCATTCTCTCCCACAGGGGTTGGAATCTACAGGCAGATATAGGGATTCATTAAAACACAAGTCGGGTTGCACTTCATATGCAACAACATCACTGCTGTATGGAATAATGATAAGGAAGCCCTTTCCATCTCCTGTTCTACTTACCTTAATCCATGCAGCTTAATCAACGTCCTTGTGCTGAGTAAGAGTTTAGTTTCTTCTCATATAGTCTGTCCTCTGTTCACCTTGGCTTCTGTCTCTCCCTCATTCCCTCCATCCCCCTACTTTTCACTCTCTCCCTGTCCTCTGTATTATCTTTTCTGTCTCTCAATCTCCACACCCACTCTAACTCTCCCACTCTCTTTCTTTCTGTCTCTCCCTCTTTATCTCTAATTCTCCCTCTCTCTCTACCTCTCTCTGTCTCTCTCTCTCTCTCTCTCTCTCTCACTCCCACTCTCACTTACTCAGCGGCGACTTGGAGATGCAGCCAAAAAAGCCATTGGGAAGCTGACCACAAGGACAGTGAAGAAAGGAGATAAGGTAAAACATCTATAAATCCTGCTGCTATCACAAGGTACACAAACAGCACAACAACAGCCAAAAGCAGCTGTTGTGAGACGTTATGTAGATTGTGTTTTTGGACCAAAGCTTTTTGAGGAGATGAGACGTGGTGTTGTGGCGCCTATGAGGCCCTGCTCCATTTTTTTTCCTTTGGCTCTGCGTGACCTCAGGCTCATCTCTTATATCAAGACCCACTTGGTTAGGGTGACATGGATACCTCAAGAGTGTCTGCCTGGGTGTTCTCTCAAGCCCATTTGATCTCAAAGTTTTATGCCACTGTCTCAGTCTACTGGTAGTAGATATGATTTATAGTGAGTAGTTGTAGCATTGTGTAGCTCATATATAGAGGACTGTGAATCATTTCAATGAATTCAATGCTGGTGATGATAGCCGTACCTTGATATCAATTTCTTGTTTTATACACCAGAAATAGCGAGTTGAAGGTCATTTGCTGCTTTGAAATAATAATGTTGTAATGCTTTTAATGCTCCATCGTATTGATGCATTTTTATAGATACCATAACAGCAGGGAAGCAAATTTAAAGGAATTTCCTTCTTCGATAGATGTTAACCCCGCGGCGCGTGGGGACCTACGCGACGTTGCGCATCAGATTTTGTGACTTGGTGCAAGGGGGAGCGTTTCTCCTCATTTCATTTCCAAATGGAGAAGTTCGAGGCAAGACTCGCTGAGCTGGTTTGCGCATACAGGAATATTTACGACCCGTCTTGGCACAAGTTAAATATTTTTACCGTCCTCTGCGATGGAATGAACAGGATGTTGCTCGGAAGATCAAGTCTGGTGCAGATATGGACAGCGAGACGCTAATAAAATTACTTCACATTAATAAAATTCTTATATATAAACAGACACTAAATAATTTAGTTAAATATATTTTATTGGAGTCATTACATTGGCAACATATCGATTTGTTTTTTGCCGTCGTACCTCTCCCTCTCTCCCCCCCTCGAAACATATAGTTTATTGTTTGTTGTTCCTCCGGAAGCCTCCGTCTTCTTCTACTACTACTTCCTACTCCACTGGGCATGTTTTTTTCTGGACTGCCCCCTGTCGTTCCGGTGAGTAGAACTACTTCCTGGCTGAGTATTTTTATTCCCGAAACGCCCTGCACCCCACAACGACTCCCGTTGGTACAATTACAACAAGACCACAGACTGTTCAGTTCTTATTGATAAGACAAAATCGTAATCGATTTAATTCTTATTAGCAATTAATCGATAGTCGATTAATTTTTAACATTCCTACATAATAGTATTGAATGTTGACACCCAGCCCTCCTCACATAAAGCTCTGGTCATTGAGGATGATTTAAAATTGATGGATAGAATTACTGCATGATCCTGCATGATGCTCGCAGGTATGTCTTTATGTCTCTCGTTTTCCAACCAAAGTGGGTGAGTAATCATCCTGAGGCACGTAGTCCTCAGGAGAATGTTTCTTGTAGATTCGCTGCCAGCTGGCAGGTGATTTCTCTCATTTACAACCAGGATTTAACAGCCGTAACGCTACAGTTGGTGAGCCGGTGATGGATTAAGCCCAATGGGCAGTTCCCTGTTCCCTGACCTATCAGCGCCACATGTCTGCCTTCGCTTTCACCCAGCGTGGCCCTCTGAAGGTTGAATTAAGCACAAGCACTTCACTCTCTAAGCTGTACTCTGGTTGCAGGTTTTCGGTAAGGAGCTGAGCTGTCATGTTTCTACATACTGCGTATCCAAATATAGTTTCTGTTTTCTTTTTTTGGGGGGGGCGGGGGCTTGCTTCATACTTCACATTCAAAACATGTCTCCCAGATTTTCCTCTGAACCATTGGTTCTCAACCTTGTGTCCGTGGCTCCCAAATGATCCTTCAGGAGGTTCCAGGAGGTCCCCAGCAAAATTATTAATAGATAAACCTCTGCATTATTTAATTTACATGACAGTGGTTTTGAACCTAGTGTCACTGTTATCTCCGTAACTGTAGTATAGACAGGTCAGGAAGGCTACATTCACACTGCAGGGAAAGTGGCCCAAAACCAATTTTTTTGCTCATGTGACTCAGATCTGCCTTTTTTATGACAGTGTAAACAGCACCAATCACATGGAATCTGATGTTTTCAATTTGGAACACTGTGAAGGGGTCACGCTTCTGAACTGACCCGCATGCTCAGAAGTAACAAAGACGTCACACGCAACCCGCTGTCGTATGGAAGCAAACATGCCAGGCAAATACACCGGGTCCCCGTCCCAGCCCGGTGGTTGTTGGGTGGCGTGGGATTTCATCCAGGATGAAATCTTTAAATCCAGGCAGGGGCACAGGGCATTTTTGTTTTGTCAAATAGGGGAATTTAGGAAAATAAAATTAAAACACAATGTGCGCAAATTGCGGCCCGATCGCCCACACACACACATGTGGGTGCCCCCTGGCCAGGTTGGTGTATTTATCAATTTATTTATTTTCCTTCCCTGTGCTGTATGGGTGGTGGCCGGCTGCGGTGGGGGCGGCCGCGGTGCGCCTCACTCTGCTCGCCGGTCCCGAAATCGGGGCTGTAATTATGAGTTTATTCTCGAAACCCAGAGGTACGTCCATGGGTCGTGAACATTTTGTGCGCCGTGGTCCTGTCCGTGAAAATAAAAAGGTTGGGAACCACCGCACTAGAGTGATGTAAAAGTGGCATGAATTCCAATTTGACTGTTCAGACTGAGGTCGCATTGTAAAACATCCGACCTGTATCCGATTTAGGACCAATTCCGAATTGAAAAGATCAGATTCAATGTGATTTGTGCCGTTCACACGGTCATGAAAAAAACTCATCAGAGTCATATATGAGCAAAATAATCGTATTTGTTTGGCCTGCAGTGTGAACGTAGCCTTTCATATGTGGGCCTTCAAGTGTTTTGAGCATGAACTCAGATTTTTGCCCCCAACTTTGGGACCGGCAAGCAGAGTGAGGCGCACCACGGCACGCGCGTGTGCGTGTCCCCTGAGGGAGGGATCGGAGCGCAATTTGCGCACATTGTGTTTTTATCTTATTCAACTAAATTTCCTTATTGAACGAAACAAAAAAAACACTGTGCCCCTGTCTGGATTCAAAGATTTCATCCCCGGGCTTGAGCCGAGGTACACGGCCCAACGCCGCCGGACAACCGCCGCGCATTTGCCTGCCATGTCTACTACCGTACAACAACGTGCTGCGTGTGACGTATTTGTTACTTCTGCGCATGCAGTTCAGGACCGTGACCAGTTCACACTGGAATCAGATATTGACCACATTTAAAAAATAATGTGAGCAGCCAAACAAAAAATTCTGATCTGAGCAATACATCTGAATTGAGCACTAAGGCTTGCAGTCTGAAAGTAGCTGAATTTTGGGCTAAATCATACATGGTGGTACATACATCGTGGTGTAATGCCTGTCTAATTGACGATCCTTGGTGTGAAAGATTTTGAGAATCACTGCTCTATAACTCTATACAGAACAGAATGAGATTATGACGGGATCATTTTAGTGTCATGGTTGAACAATTTTACGATTACATGGTGTAATTCATTATGCAACATGCGTTACAACCCTCTGTTTGAATGCTGAACATATGAAGTTTCTTATCTAACTTAACTTATCCAGTTTTGTTTTTTTGCCTTGACTCAGGTATGCAAACACAACCTTGGTGGCTACATACAACCTTAACATTCATGTAAAGCCACAGCAGCTTGGCGTTCTCACACAAACAAGCCAGCCAGCGAACCAGTACACGCAAACCTCGTGCGTCACAAGAGGATTTTTCACTACAATGTCAAACGCAAGGCTGAGTAGTGTAGGGAGACGCCGTAACTTCGAACATTTCTGACAGTTCAAAAACTGTGGTTTTATTATGCGCGGCTAATGGTGTAACTGGTTGTGGGAGACTCTACCCATGAATACGGGTTCAGGGAGGGAGACGGAGACTTTCGGGTAGTGAGGTGCCGACACGGCGGGGTTTTTATTCAAACTAATAAACACAGCCGAAATGAAAGATACAGAACGCTCGGTTATGTTGCGACCGCGGATCTCTCTTTGAAGTACAAAGCTGCTGAGGGACATTTTATGTTCCGAATCAGTCAGAATCAAACATCAGGATTTTACTGCGTGGTGCGTCAACGTGTCTCAAAGAAGCATGCGCTTCACATGGCCCGGATCCTCCTAGAATCATTTAAAAAAATTTCAGTTAGTTCAACACCTCAAGCTTCGATTAAATCATGGCCGTTGTCGGGGCCTGGAACACTAGTCTTTCTCTTTAAGGGAGTAATGATTCACCGATACGAATCGGAAACTGCTTTTAGCCTTAAAGATGTGACTACATCGATACGACTCCTGGATCTATGTACCATGAACCGGTCGGTGGCCCAATTCTAAAGTTATGGAACGGTTGACTGAAGCTTTGCTACTAATTCTATTTTAGTGTAAACTAAGCTGCTGTGGAAGACTTATTGATCTCACGTTACAAGTCATGGTACAAGTCAAAATACTGATTCCTTTTTTTGTGTGGTGACACGGGAAACTGGACGCACATTGGACTGGAGATCGCTCCCTCCCCATTACGCAATCCACTGTCCTGATCCAAGGCAGAGACGGGACAGTCCCTTGGTTGGGTTGGTAAGGCAGGGCCGGGCTGGCTCGGCTCTTCCTATAGGCGAGACAGGCGGCCGAGGCCACCATCACGAGGGGTGCGGAGAGGCTGGATTGTGGCGTGTTTTGCGCACATGTCTCCTTCTCCGAGAGCACCGACAAAGCGTGCGCTAGCGATGCGGGCGCCAGCGATGGGGTACCCGCGATCGACGCTGTGTTTTTATTTTAGATGTAGGTTATTTTATTTAATGTCTCCTTATGGAACAAACAAGTGCATATGGAACGGTATGGAACGAAACCGTGCGAAATGGGGACACTTTCTCCATGACTCTCTCCCCGATCACCCCCTCTCCATGCGTTACGTGCAGAAAATAATCTTAACTATGGTCTATGGGCCACCTCCCCACACTGTTTTTAGTTGTCTTATTTGGAGGAACGGTGCATGGCTCTCCGCAATCGGGGTGCACGGAGAGCCGCGTTCGTGTCTGGGCACAGACGATCCACACATGTAAAAATATGTAAAAATGTATTCCCCATTGAAATGTTATCCCTGTGCATTTTGTAAGCTTATATCTATTTACCTTGTTATTGTAATTAACACTGAGTGGAAAAAAAAACAAAAAAAAAAAACGACTGCTCGAAGAACTGACTGATGAATCGACTCGTCGACTTTCAGGGGACAGCCCTAATAACTGACAATTAACAATACTCCAACACATCCAGGGTCATTACAATATTATGTTATATATTACTATATCCGAATCACAATATTAGATATTATTATATCTAAATTCCATAATGAAATAAAAAGTACTTGGGATTCCCTGGTCTTTTATGAAATATATGTATTTGAATATAAGCAATGGCACTTTTATAGAGTTGGCTTCTTTTTATCTAAAATGGAAAATTAATGTCTACATTAAACAAATGTTAAGTGCTATATCAGATTGCATCGAATCGCATCGAATCACATCGAACCGAATAGTTCCGTATTAAAATGTGTCGTCTATGCATGCATCGCAATGTAGCGCATGTATCTAGATACAGTACGTATCGGCTCTTCTAATAAGGGAGAGATGCACACCCCTACTGCTGATATTTACACATCCAAGCTGTGGATTCAATACTTTGCTCAAGGACACGTGGACAGTGTTATTTTAAGGGACAGGAGTTTTAACCCAAATGTCCCATTCCATTCTGGGCAGTGGAAGTCAGAGAGAGGGTTGTCATTTTTATCACATTTTACTGTTATTTATGGCCTTCACCTTCAGGCCAGGGGACATTTAGGGCTTGAGATGAGGCGATCAAAGTGACAGATGGCCGACGTGTCCAGTGACAGCCTCAACATTGTCACTCTGTGTGCCATAGCACTGACTGCAGAGAGTCAGAGGTCATGGGGAAAGAGATGGCGTCTGCTGAAGGAAATAAGGCTTGTGTAAAAGACATGACAGCTTTGAACAATTGTGATATGTGGCCCACAGGATGTCTAGGGGGCTCTCAACATTGTCATCTTAAGGAAGATAGATAGCTTTGTTAATTGCACCAATGCCGATACAGCAAATTCTTTATCATGAATCCCAGATTTCAAAAGTGGAATGTTTTACAAGTGATTCATAGTACATCATGTAAACAGGAGAATGATCTATCCAAAATACTGACTTGTTAAGGGAAAACCCACATATTTCTTTGCCTAAACCTCATTTTTAAATCATTGGGAGTCAATCCAATGATCCAGTATTGATCCACACACTGCAATGTAGTACAATGAGGCAATCGTGACCATGTACTTCAGTGAACACGATTGCCCGGTGCTCGGCAGTCAGCTCAAGCTATTCACTAGGCTTAAGCTATTCACTAAGAAGTGGACCGATTTAAAAGATTTTAACACTGATAACTCGGTTTTACTCCAAATGATCGAAAAATAAGGTAAAAGTTAAATAATTGTGGGGTTTTCATTTGGAGCAACACTATGTAAAATCTCCCAAAGCCTCTCTCCCGGAGCTGGGGGAGAGTGGTTGTGCGGGAGCCGTGGACCTTGTTCTCACTGGAGTGGCATGGTCTGTGGAATTAGCGCTGTAACCTAGGTGTACATTATATTTGCGTTTGTAACATAGACTGTTATTGAAATGTGACCAATTAAGTTGAAATTTGTCCGGTCAATGAATTATTTTCGGACACCGGACCAAATTTTACGACAATGGTGTAAAAGTAAAATTTCACTCAGAAAGGGTAGGGGCGCCAAATCCCAAATACCAAAAGTTACAAAGTGCTGCTTAAACTCCTGCAATGCAACAACTATATAACATTAACTTATTAGTAACACTTATTTGTCTGGATTTTGCCCTGTTTTGTTATTAGTTTATTTTCTTCCTTGTTTTGCTGTCTTCCTGAGGTGCTGTCACAATGTAGGTGGCCATTTGTATTCTTTGACTAAACCTGTTTAGTTGTCCTGACATTTCAGATTCCGTCGTCCCTCGAGCACTCTGACATCATAGCTCTGTAATTACATGTCAGTCTAGGCCTGGCTGTATATACTGGTCCGCTCCACTCTCGCGGTGTCAGATTGTCTCGTCTCTTCCACCCAGCTGTCCAATGTCCTTGCGTGCCTGGTCCTGACCGAGTTCCCTCCTTGCAGATTCTGGACTTACCCCTTTAGGATTGTTAGCTGTATGGATTGATCTCCTGGTTCTGACCCTGGCCTGTTTTTTGGAATAAACCCTTGATCCTTCACATCTACTCCTTAGCCTCTGTTGTGTCCTTCATTTGGGTTCACCAGACAGAAATCATGACAGTTTCATGACAGTAATATCTGACCAGTCATTAACCCAGCGGACCCAGCCTTTATACCTTTCAGGTGGTTCTTCATCAGGGACCAGCCAGGAGATTTACCTGCTAGCCACCAGCCTGCTAGCCACCGACCTGCTAGCCACCGGCCTGCTAGCTGCCAGTCTGATAGCATTAGGCCTGCTTGTCACCAGCATGTTTCCTGGCCTGGAATTCCCTTCTGGCGCCCCAGAATCGCCGCTGCCCAGTGCCGCTGAGTGTCCGCTACCCAGTGTCCCCAAGTCTCTGCTGCTCAGTGCCCCAAGTGTCCGCTGCCCATCGGCGTTGGCCCAGCGGGCCTCCATGGGCTGGCGTGACCGAGACCAGCAGCAGCTCGGCACCGTTGTGCAGTCGCTCTCGATTGTACTATGCTCACTATGCTCATGCAACAGCTGGCATCCTCCGATTTCCGAGTTTTCCCACCGACCATCTAAAGAGGCAGCTACACCACCGGCTGCCACCAACCCTGTCCAGGAACCTCTCCCATCACGACCCATTCCTGTTCCCTGTTACAGAGCCATCGGGCACCACTGCCGAGGCTCAGGCCATTCCAGAGCCATCAGCCACTAATCCTGAGGCTCAGTCCGTTCCTGGTCTCGAGCCGTTGGTCAGCCCTTGCTGACGCCCAGCCTGTGCCTGTCTGTTTGTATGCTGCACCAACATCATCATGGCCGTCACCTGCCCCTGCACTGAAACTACCTACACTTCCTCAGCAGCAGCAGCCTCCTAGCTTCCAGGCACCTCCAGAGGCGGTGTTCACCTGTTTCCCTGGTGACACCAGTTTCTTGGATGGTCGCCCGGTCGGCTTACTACGTCGATGTCTGGCTGGTCCTCCGGTGGGTTTTGCCCTGTTTTGTTATAGTTTTGTCACAACTTAGGTTCTCTTACAACTTAGGTTGCCATGTGTTATTCTGTCACGTATCCTGTTTAGTTCTCCTGCCATTTCAGATGCGGTCTTCCCTAGAGTTCCCCCACTCCCAATCGGCTTCCCCCCTGTTAGCACTGTGGCATCATAGCACTGTGACAACATGCCAGTCTTGGCCTGGCTATATATACCGGTCCAGTCCGCTCCTGTGGTGTCAGAATGTCTGGTGTCTTCCACCCAGCTGTCCAGTGTCATTGCCTGCCTGGTCCTGACCGAGTTCCCGCCTTCCCAATCCTCGACTAACCCCTTTGCCTGCCCCTTTGAGATTTTAGCTGTATTGACTGATCTCCTGGTTTTGATCCCGGCCTGTTTTTTTGCGTTAATCCTACTCCTGAGTCTCCGTTGTGACCTGAATTTGGGTTCACTAGACAGCAGTCGTGACAGTGTTCTGACAAATTAGTTGACTCTGTTGAATTATAGTAACCAGATTGTGACTGAAAGAATGATGACTAGTTGGCAACATCAGTGTGTATGGGCTAGTTGTACCAACTTGGCAAGTGGAAGCAACAATGCATTAAGCAGCATTAGGAGTGTGGTGGAGACTGTAGACAGCTTTGTGGTCTGAAGAGTGGCTGGTCAAGGTCACAGCTTTCTCTTGTCATGAATAAAGCATGAGAGAGAGAGAGAGAGAGAGAGAGAGAGAGAGAGAGGGAGAGAGCGGGAGAGAGCGGGAGAGAGAGAGAGAGAGAGAGAGAGAGAGAGAGAGAGAGAGAGAGAGAGAGAGAGAGAGAGAGAGAGAGAGAGAGAGAGAGAGAGAGAGAGAGAGAGAGAGAGAGAGAGAAACTGAATCCCTCCAACTATAGGTGGTCCGTTGGGAGGGATGGAGCAGGCAGGGCTGTATATCAGCAAGGGCAAGAAAAGGGAGGGATGGGGAGATTGACTGGGAGGAATGCCATTGAGGCTCCTTGGAATATGGTGGATGAGGAAAAGTCACAAATAGCCACATGTGTTGTGGATTGCGGTCCTGATAGGGCGGCCCTGGCAGTGCTTAGCTTTGGATAAGATGGCACCGAAGACATGTTTACAACTGTGGAAAGCTAATAGGATTGGTTGTCAAGGTGCACCAACTATCTAGATCTGTGGGGGTCCTTCAAGAGGTTCCAGGGGGGCCCCAGCAAAATTATTGGTGGTTAAACTATTACCACCATTAGAGAATGCACAATAATGACTGTCATCTCCCTAACTTTATCATTGACAGGTATAGTGTTACATTAAATTATATCTAAGTTCGCAGATTTGGGTCCTCCATTTGAAAAAGGTTGGGAATCACTGGTGAAGGTGAATTGTATTGTCCTTATATTACTTAACACAAGCAATCCCAGTGCAGTTTCCCAGAGTTTCTGTCTCTTTATTATCTCTCTTTTGCGCCGCATGACAACATGTAAGTTGTCTCTCTTGGTCAAAATGGCCGACTTATTGATTGAACGACGGTTGCCAACAGGACAGGTCATCCTCGTAACGTATTTCATCACAGCGTTGAGAGCTCCATCTCCTCCCAGCCAAACTGACATTTCATATCCTCCCCGTCAGCCGCTGTCCGCAGCCAGGAGCCATCCATCACCAACGGCGTGGCCCAAAGCCCACTCTGAGTGGTAAATTAAAGATGGAGTCTATGAAATCCTACCTCAGCGTGGTAAATTATAATGGCAGCCTGTAAAAATGCAACCTTAAAATGGCAGTCCATGTTATTTTGACAGGAAGTGAGCGACTACTTGTATGTGCGACTTAAAGGTCACCTCCTCTATTTTTTACAGTTTTGAGGTATTTAATGTTTCCTATGGCACTCTCTGCTGTGATACTTATAACAACTGATGAGAGTGCCAAAGGTTCAAAATTTCAAGCTCTAGGCTCTTACAGTCACATCTTACATAATTGGTTATTTCATTTTTATGCTAAATTTTGGGAATAAAGATTCTGCAAAAGCTCTAACTGAAACTTTGATATTCATTCAGTCAGTCAGCTGGGAAATGGAAGAAAACGGGGAGGTAATGCTATTGGGATTTTCTTTTAGTTTGGATAACTTACCATTCCCTGGAATGTATGAATAGTTTCAGTAAATAGAACTGGGGCAACGCTATGCAGCGGGTTGATTCCGACTTGCTCTGAAAAAACGCCGCGTTTGCAACAAAAGAGAAACACATCGAAGGAAAGAAAAGAGAAGTGACGGAGGAAATCATTCGCACTTCCTTTCAGCCGAGGCTTGTTACCGTCCTGCATGTCTAAGTTGTTTTCGCCCGCCTTACAACCGATGTCGTTCCAGAGCGGTGGCTGCCGCTCGCTGTGGGATGCTGGGCGATCTACAGTAGGAGGGCGGCGGACTCTCCTCGGCGAGTATCGATCGGCCCGCGTGCAGGCGCCGCCGTGGGGGGCCGGCGGCTTGTCCTTGGCTCCGAAGGGGTTTGTCCTCTGTCAGGAGAGACAGATAGCCACCGTCCAGGAATAACTCACTGATTCCCCACATCCCCCCCCCCCCTGCTACTCTTTCACTCACTTATTTTTTCGTGCCTTTATTTCCCGCTCGCTCCTGCTCCATCGGAACATTTACCAGGCTCACTGAACCTGTTTATTTCTCCCCGTGCTCCCATCTCTTCTCTTCATGTGTGTTTGTGAGGCGCTTGAGCAAGGGCGGCGAGCAAACTCTGGCCCGCGGGCCTATTTCGGCCCCCCGCTACGCATCTCACGGCCCGCTGGGTGTTAGATCTGACAGCCATTTATTTTCACATTTTGAAAAAGTGTTCGATCATGCCTCATTTAACAACAATTTGTCTTCAAAAGTCTTCCCTTGGAAAAATCGATGAACCTTTAAATATAACAAGAACTCTTTCTCTTTAAAAGTGAAGTCATATTATTTTTCTTTCGTAGTTTTCTTTTCTTTAGTTCACAGTAGTCAATGGCCCCAATGGTGTATGTAATAAAGAATCTGGCCCCAAACAGGGAAAGGTTCCCGCCCCTGCTTTCCAATATCCGTTCTTTCACTATTATTTTTGTCTTTCCTCTGTCTTTTTCCTCCCTCCCCCACGGTGCACTTGTCTTGTTACTGACATATCGGACAGGCCGGAGTTGGCAGAGTGCCGGCCCCGGCTTTGCTGCCGTGGCGATATCCATGCCCTCCGTTCTGATCGCAAAGAGCATGAGCCTTTTATTAACACACTTGAGGGAATATTAACACTCCAGTCTGTAGAGCCACAGTCATTACAGGCAGTTTAGCAAAACGGATCAGACTGATCAGCTGGATCTAAGTGAAAGCTCTGATCCCTCATTGATTTCGGCTGTTAAATCTCTAAAAGAGAGAGAGAGAATTCATCCAAATGCTATCGGAATGACACCTGTGTACATATACTGTTACACTAATCTCTGTCGCAATGTAGCTGAATGTTATTCTCCCTTGTAAGTCGCTTTGGATAAAAGCGTCTGCCAAATGACTAAATGTAAATGTAAATGATATACTGTTTATACTGTTTATTTAAATTTGCAGTCGAGGAGATTGTCTGTGTGGGGTGGTTTTACCCTCATGTTCACTGTAAAATGTCCAAATCTTTCTTCTTGGTCATCTTGCATCACAGAATTACGTTGTCTAAAGTGTTTTTCAAAGTCGTGAGGACTTCACTTGGTCTTTTGGGGGGATTTTTGACCCTTTACCCTCCATTCTGAAGTCGTCAAAAATGGCTAGAAAGTCAATGAAAGCAGTGAAATTAATGGCATCAACCCACAACTTGGTGCAGCAACTAGTCACATGCAAATGGCCATCATTAGGCATAGGTATAATGTTCAAAGCTTTTAAACTCAAAATATTAATTATTTTATTAGGCTATTACAAATATAATGTTTATTACCTTGTAATTGATAGAAAAGACGTACACTGTCAAGCTGCATCGCAAATGATTCCTTAGGGTCTCTGGTGTAAGGCTTGTATGTGGCACCAACAAACACAACAAAATAACTCCAACCCCTCCACCTCACTCGAAGCCCAAGAAAGGGGCTTAAGAGGTGAAGAGTTTTTTCACGGGTCTAGCCTCTTTTCCTCTTAGAGAACACCAGATTAATGCATGCAAATGTTTGTCTTTTTTTTTTATTTTCTTTTTTTTAAATTAACCTGTGCTGTCTGCATGCCTGGCATACAAACAAATATTTATAAGCCTGAGAGTCTCATAGTTAGTCTGCAAGTGGAGTCTAACTTCTCAACCTGCAATGTCACTCTTTATTCATTCTTCAATCATCAAGAACTGCTGCAATTACTCTGTCCTGTGGACGATCTGTAGGATGATAGGATCACAGCTTTTTGTTACACAGAACCACAACCAATCCCCCTCTTTGGAGAACCATCTTACCATGTTTTGGTCTATAAACAACTAATCATCATTACTACTCCAGGAGGGGGAAAATCACCACGGGTGAGACAAACAAAGATAGAAAAAAAAAAAAACATGTACATGGAAAAACATGAACATAGAAACAAACAACAACATGTACACGGAAAAACATAAACATAGAAACAAACAACAACATGTACATGGAAAAACATAAACATAGAAACATTGGACAACAACATGTATCTGCAAAACAGAGTTAATTAAGTCCAGGAAAATTGGAACAGCAATTGGGCACGTGGCCTCTTCCTGTCATAGTTGTGGCAGTAAATCAGGGAGGAAAGGAGAGGGATTTAATCAGGAGGGTGTTCGGAGTGAGTCACAGAAGACCCCCCAGCCTCCAGAGGAGCAAAGAGCCCGCGGAGCAACCCCCACTCATGGCCCCGGGAGCATAAACCAAAGCGCAAGGAGACCCTGCACCCCGAGGCGCACACATACAACCCACCCCCATGTGCAGGCATAAGTCACACCTGCAGGCGCAGAACCCGGTCCTGGACGCCAGGCAGGGAGCCAGATCCCATGCCGACAGACTGACACCCAGCCCGACCCGCTGAGCCAAGGCAAGCCAGCGGGGCCCCCATGCCCATCAACATCCGCGCAAAGGAGAGGCCCGCCATACGGCAACCGGCCAGACGCCCCACGGCAACCGGCCAGACGCCCCACCTGGTTGCCAGCGCTCGGTGCAGGACATCCGGTGCATGTCAGCCCCCACCGACGTCCGCAGACAGCCAGATATGTGGGCTCCACCACCACCCGCGGCACCCACTGCAAAGAAGCCACGCAGCGGGAGCAAGGCCGATAGCCGTCTCACACACCCCAACCCACACCCAGAACAGCGAGTAGCCTCCATAGGGACATGGAAAGTACCCAGCCCTACCAGGTACTTTTTGCAGCAGGCCAGAAACCACCCGACATCAGGAACAAGCTCGCAGGACCTAAACCGAGCCCCCCCACCCCTGAAAGCCCAGCGCTCAATGTGTGCTGTTGGTAATTGCAGATAAAATTGCAGGGCGTGGGGGTGCGAGTCCTCCAAGCATGTCCAATCCGAATCACTCGTACCCCTCCTGTCCCGCAGACCCTAGTCTGGTGGACTGTTGTTTGGAATAAGATTTGTGTTGGGGTGTATATGTTCTAAGCTAATATAAGTGGTATTAAAATTGCAGGCCAGAAGTAATACATGTAAATGGGAGTTTGGAATCCCCCTCACCATAGTTTTACAAAAAAGGGGCCCCCAAATGACATTTTGCATCAGGCCCCTAAAAAGCTTGGCCCTGCGTGTAACTGAAACTTTCAGATCTTTGCAGAATGTGTGCGTAAGATTGACAGGAAGCCATGATGTTTTCAGTGTGACAACAGACATATTCTATTGCACTTAGCAGCTGCCGTTGCCTAGCAACTGTGCGACACAGCTGCCAGGAAGGGCGCGGGGGGGTTGCTGCTGATTGTTAAGTTTGGTTAGTGAGGTTCGGAATGTTATACCCGAGATGGAGATAAAGGGGAGAGGAACAAGTGAAAGAAACAGAGCTGGGAAACAAAATTGGTGTGTGTATGTGTGTGTGGGCGCGTGTGTGTCTGTGTGTGTGTCTGTGTGTGTGGTGGAGTAGGTGTCGGTTGGGATATCAAAGAACAGGATGCTGTTCTCCGCCTCAAACTGTCAGCTCAAACAGACACATCTAAAACTCGTTCTTTGGGTTGCCATCTAAGATAAAACTTTATTAATCCGGGGGGTGGTGCGGGGAATCAGGTGTTACAGCAGCAGCAGAAGTTGACAGAGCAGTTCAAGTCAAATAAAAGAGATCCATTTATTTTTTTTTAAGAGTGAACTGGTGAACCCGAGATGGGCAGGTAAAGTACAAGTGTGGTGCATAGCAGATAAGGGACCTGCTATGCACTATGTTACAGCTGGCATTAAAATGTGCAATGCTCTATCTGGATGAGGAAATACACATGGTACTGCACAGTGAAATTGCAGTGGGAATGCTGTGGGATCTGCCAGAGCAGTTCTGGAGATGGTCTGGCTCGCATGGGGATTGGATCTCAGCCAGGTTGAAATGAAATAAGTCAAGAGCGTAGAGTGAACTATTAATTGACTACTACTTATTAATAGTGCTAGTAGCAAGCATCTGCAATGTCTGCCTGCGACTGTAACCCGGTGTGTTCTCTCCTCTGTGTGTGTGTGTGTGTGTCTGTCTGTCTGTCTGTCTGTCTGTCTGTCTGTCTGTGTGTGGGTATCTATTGCAGGAAACAGACCCAGACTTTAACCACTGTGCAGTGTGTATCGAGGGCTACCAGCTCAACGATGTGGTGCGCATTCTGCCCTGCAAGTAAGTCGAGAGAACACACTTTACACTGAAACAATAACACACACACACACACACACACACACACACACACACACACACACACACACACACACACACACACACACACACACACACACACACACACACACACACACACACACACACACACACACACACACACATTTGCAGAGCTTGTGCACACCTACGTGATCTGCGGTGATCACCTGACAAACCAAAAGAGGAAGTTCATTTGTTTAACCATATTTGTTTTGCAAGTTCATAAAACAACAGATGTTTGATAACCACAAATGTATCTCATATTTGGGTCTAATTGTTGTAAAAAGGGGGATGTGAGTTAAATCACATTGATGCTTCGATCAACATATTCAAGGCAGACGAACAGGATATTGAACACACATCTTTCCTCTGGTCAGCATGTACTGTATATACGGTGTGGAAAACATATTGATGACACTGTTGTAATGCTGGAACCTTCTAAAAAATCAACCAGTCAGCATATAGAGAAGTCTTTAATGTCTCATCATTAACAAAGACAGAGAAACAGCAGGTTTTCATGACACTACACTTCCACAGGATTAATTTTTAACATAATTAAATATCTCATATTTAGAGAGTTAGAGTAGTATCACATGTATTGTATATAATAATAACAACAAAAACCTTTATTTGTATAGCACTTCCCTAATAATAATAATAACAATAATAATGTTAATAATAAAGAAAAAGGAAACAAGCAAAATTCAATAAAGATAAATAAATAGTATTCTCAATTTCAATAATCCATTAGTTATTTACCGGATGGAGATCTATAATTATGTTTTCATTTTCACATAAATTAGATCAGTTGCTTTTAAGAAGCATTGTCTTCAGGAGCTCAGGTAGACATAGACCTAAAACGAAAAGAGGAAGCTGCAAACCTTTTTTTACAATAAAAAGAAAACATAGCTGTAGTCATCTCGAAACAGAAGAACGTCCTCCCTTCATTTCAAGTAGGTTACATTCTGCAGCGCCTCTTCTGCCGTCTTCTAAAATAGATAACTGGCTGTAGCTGCAGCTCAGGCAAGAGCAACAATACGCTTCACACGCATACAGCGCAAATTTATATCCCACTGCTTGTGTAAATACCACTCCACTGCCTTGTTTGACAATATGGTCTGTGAAAAGATATGACTCCTCTGAGTCCCTCGCAGAAAATCAAATTTTTTACCTGTTGCCATGATAAAAAAAAAAATCAACTCGTGTTGAAGCGTGTGGTTCCAGTCATTGTGTTTTCACTTGTTGGAACAGGTTGCGACAACCTCAGATGCAAGTCTAACTTAGCACAGGGGTTCTCAACCTTTTTTCAACAAAGGACCTATTACAGTATATGAGTAAGGCTTGTAAAGCTGCTGTGGTGTCACCTGGGGATGGGCAATATGGCAAAAAATATATCGTATCACAATTTATTTCGGGGCAGGATGATGATCCACGATCTTATCATGATTCTTTTTCGTGTTGTTTTTCAAGACTATTTTTCACTGTTACTGAACAACCAAGCTCTTCTCTTGGTGTGCCTCCTGGTCCGTCTCTTACCCCACATTGACTTGTTACCGTTTGGCCCAATGGGTCAGGAGCCAGGTGGAACAGGAAACCATTCATTGCTGAGAGTTTATTTAACAAATAAAGAGGGAGAGAGAGCACCACAGGAGCTTCTCAAGACACTGCTGATTACCCCCAATCTCCTGCAGCTGCGTCCCCTTCCGGTTGCCAGTGCTGGCTCTCACCCCCTGTTTCTGCATACGTATTTGTGTGGGTAGTGAAACAGGGATTTCGCCAGACAATGATGTCATGACCTCTTTTTAGATATGCCCAATGATTGTTTCACACATTAAGCATGCACAGGAACCCTAGTGACAAATTTTCGGCATGGCAGACTACCGGTGTGTTTACCTTTGGCTAATACTGTTAGGTTTAATGTATGGTATTTCCTGTAAATATCCCGTATTTTTAACCATTCTATAAATAAATTGTTTGTCGGTGCCACGGTCTCTGCTGACCGCTGCGCGTTGTCACTCCCCATTTCTCCAAACAAAACCAATAATAACAGTGTGTTTTTTTATTGTAGGTGTATTCATTGTAATTGAATGAAACAAAAAATACACAGTGCGAAACGGGAGCTTGAAACCAGGACCGTCCCGGACAAACCAGGACCTCTGGTCACCGTAGTTTAATTCCATGTTTACAAAGAGCGTTACTTCATCATTACACTGCCGTGCCGACGTGTATAAATAAACTGCGCCCAATAGCTCTCAATCCACCTCTGGGTTTGCAGTTCAAAGTACACCGATGCCATGCTGTGTTGTTGTTGTTTTGTATTCACCGCTCAAGAAGAAGCCCATCATGCTCAAGCATGCTCTCAATGTTCTTCTGTGGTCTTTGACATTACGTTTTATCGGACGGATGGCCTCCCTACACATAGGAAAATCTTTCTGCCCAAAATCTTTCGTTGGATGAGAAACCTTGTATTGAAAGCATCTGCGATCAGCGCCAAATCCAGTGAGTGGAGTGTGAGCCAGCTCTGACAAAAAGCACGGTTTGTCCCCCTTCCCATTGTCGACCAAATGGCAGATCCTACAAAAGTTTTCATGCAGCGAAGACAAAGTTAATGAAAGTCTGCCTCATTTCGCTCTTCCCTGCCATTTTTTTTATCATCTTGAAAGACGATACTATCTCAAAATGACACAGTGAGTCGAAGAAAGTCGAGGAGACGCATTCTAGAAGCAGGGGGAGCTTTTGTTAATCAGACGTATTTCATTTGCATTACTTTGCGAGTGGCTTTAATTTGCATTAGTTAGCCTGAAGTGGAGTGTCTCAACGACTACTCAGACAGCCAGACTCTAGTGCTCAGGCACCAAACACACACTTTGATTAATATGCAGAACTAAGTGTCTTACTCATTTCTCTGCCAGTGTTGTTGGATAAATTACTGCTGAGGGCATTGCAAATGCTGTGCATGAACTAAAAACTGGCTCTCGGAAGAATGAACCAGAACCAGGCCCAATTAACTTTCATTGCAAAACCTGGATCTAACGTAATATCATTAAGCGGCCCTGGCCTGTCCAAGCAGAGCCCCTTCTAGACGCGTTTCCACCCAAACTACCCGGAAATTTAAGTCCCAGGAACTTTCTTTTTTTTTTTTTTCAGAAACTAAAAGGTTCCTTCAGCCTGTTGTTGTCTGCGTTTCCACCGCGGTCTAAAAACACATGAATATTATGCAAAAAGAGTCTGCTGATGTGTGAAAAAGCGACGGCTATTTTTACATCTGATCTGTCGGCTCCCGTTGAGACGCCGACGCCGCGCCGGTCCTCAACAGGCAGCCGTCGTCACACACTTCAGCCGCAAACCTTCGCATCGCGTTTGTCGGGAAGCACCGCGAGAGCGCTGCAGCGTTAGCACCGTGCTAACGAGGCCCCCGGCGCTCTGTGGTGATGATGCCGTAACAGTGTGGTGGACCTCATTGATGCTGACGGTGTTTTTTATTGTGTTTGTCGCCCTATCTCTCCCTCCGTACCGCTTCACAGGCATGTCTTCCACAAGATGTGTGTGGATCCCTGGCTAAATGAACATTGCACCTGCCCGATGTGTAAACTCAACATCCTCAAAGCGCTGGGCATCATGGTGAGTCACCTCTGATATAAATAACTACAGTTTGGATTCACAGCGAGGTCAGGGTTGTTTTTTTTTTTGTTTTTTGTTTTTTGTTTTTTGTTTTTTTTTCAAATATGTCAGTTATTATCGCTGGGTCTTCACTGATATAAACTCGAGATCGACATATCGTGTACAGACAATGTGACCCTTTCTTAGTGCTTTGCTGTATATTTTTTATTTATATACGGCAGCAGAGGGGTAAGTTTCTCGATAGTGGTCAAGCAGATCAACTGGCAAAGTGGGAAATTTCAACTTTGTTGTGCATTTTCATTATCCTTCTTAATATATCATGCTGGTACAATTCATTTTTTTAATTTGTTTTTTTTTATTAGTTTCCATATATGGCAAAATGACATTACATTTCATGAAGTTATGTCATTCAGCAGATGCTTTGTTACTTACACACTTTGGACAAATCTACTTACAATAAGTAGAGAAGAATCTTTAACACACAAACACTTTTTGGGTGGTGGCCAGTGAAATGTGGCCTCTGCATTTCTCCCATCCTGGCTTGTCCTTCCTCTGGGGGGAGCACGGTGCTAACAGCGCCGCAGATGGGAATCAAACCCAGGAGCTTTTTGCTGTGAGGCAGCTGTGCAATGCACTGCGCCACCGTGCCACAATAAGAACATCTTGTCACAGTAAACACATTCCACAACAACAACAAAACATGATGTTAAGGTAGTGCAGAGTGCACATGATCAATAAGTGTCCCTCTTTACTTAATCACCCTTTGTGTTTTTAGTTTTTTTGGCGGGGGGGTTATTTGTGAATAGTTGTCAACAACCATTCACCCTGACTTTTCTGAGCACTTCTCTTTCAGAGTGGTTTCTCTCCTAAATAAAATGACATATTGCTGTAATGCAAGGCTTGTTCCAGACAGTTAATCAAACACACTGAGTGCGTTTTTTTTTCCTCTGCGTGTGTTGGTTTGAGAGCGGAAAGGTCAAGGTCGCTGGAGTTGTTTTTATAGATGAAGCGTGCCTGTAACCAATCACACATTAGGTGGCCCTTCCCCTGTCCGATGAACATTGGCCTGTAACGCCCTTTGAAACTGCGATAAAGGCTTATATCCTAAAAATCGCATGCCGTGTTTGCAGAGGGTTAGAAATGACGTCCGACAACACCGTATTTTGCTCTGCCGTCCCAACCTAAGCACAAATGGACTGGCAAATCTCAAGCACCATTTTACCTTCCGTTATAAGACCTCCAGAGGAGCTTCCACCTTCAAACCCCATGGTGGCTTGCGCTTTTATAACGATGTGTGTGTGTGTGTGTGCGTTGGCGTGTGTGTTCATAATCAACTGTTGCATTTAATTTCTTTAATTTTACAGTGTGGTATTCATTTGAATCCGGCTTTCAATGGAATTTTGTCTCCGGTGTTCAGGTCAAAATACATCATGTTGGTGCATATAATCGTTATCACTGGTCCAGTTTTTCTCCCAATTACAAGTTGGGTTCATGATACTGGTAGGATTGTTTATAGCTTTTATATTTATGTGTATATTATTTACAGCTTAACACTCTGTAACAGGGTGGATTTGTACAGCACTTTACAGTTCCAGTTCCACATCCTACACTGACAATGCATCCTGATGACGCCCTCAGAGCCCCCTGGAAGGGCAAGAAACAGGGAGGCGGGGGATTTCTAAACGTTGGAACGGCTTGAAGTGCGATAGTTCACCAAGTGACAGGAGAGCGAGAGACGAACGGCCCGCGGCCAGAAGTCCTTTCATGGTGCAATCCTGGGGTCAGTGTGTTCTGTCGAAGCGCTCCCTCCCTCGGTGCTTCCTCTTTACTTCATTTGTTAGGATGACAGAGGCTGACGATAACAACAAGACTGTCGTCGTGGTGTGTGACCTCAAAAAGATTTTGTAGAAAATATAGTGTTTCCTTTTCGCGCCCACGTAGAGCTAGTCATCACGCGCTTAAATGTCGTCATTTGAAGTGAGAAACCATTTTTTCTCCTATAAGGGCTTAAAGGACGTATTGCGGCAGAGGTAGTCTTTGTTCCAGGGCAAACGCCAGCTTGTCGAACGGAGCTCGTTTACAAAAACGAACTCTCACCCACGCCTTTTTCAGTGACTGCCATTTCCCAGCTCCGTGCGTTGGTTTTCATCTCGGCATTCTTTGTGCTGTCTCACATCATCTTTGTGAAAGTCGTTACATAACACCGGGGGAGGCAGAGACTGCCGCCCGCCGGCCGCGTGAGGTACAGCAGTCAGCCGCTTGTGCAAACGAGTGTGACTTTCAGGATTAGAGTACTGATGATCGGTTGGATGCACGCACGCACGCACGCAACCACACACACACACACACACACACACACACACACACACACACACACACACACACACACACACACACACACACACACACACACACACACACACACACACACACACACACACACACACACACACACACACCTTTTTACAACAATGGAACCTGCTGCTGCTTCTATCAGCTGATGAACATCTGCTCCCTTATTTATTTCACTTGTTAGTTTACTTTCCTGCCTTTTCAAGTCAGAAGGCTCCGCTGTACTGTAAATGAATGCAAAGACGTTAAAAGAGAAAAAGGGTTTGGTTTAGAGGTTGTATTTACTTGACATTCAGTGAATTTCAAATCGATTATTATAATGGTTTAGTATTTGCTAGACAGTAAGATTTAACCACCTTACTTTCTAAATTATTATTATTATGATTTTTATTTTTATTTTATTTTTTATTATTTTTTACAAATGTCTTTATGCTGAAGAAAAGGGTCCTAAATGCAAATCCAGCCAAGAACCATCTATTTAACCATTCAGTCCTGTTTTGACTTGTTCAGAGTTTTGAGGGGCTGGAGCCTGGCCCAGTTTACTGCAGGCATTCAGGGAGACGCCCTGATCAGGAAGCCAGTCCAATACATGTTTACGGAGAGACGCTCACACACCATTCACACTTACAGCAATTTAGCCCCATTTGAAATGGGACCACTTCTGGTAAATCCACCCAACAGCCCAACCAGGAGTTCCCAAACGGGGGTCAGCATCCCCCTATGGGTGTGTGAATTGCAGGGGTCTGCAGTTCAAATTATTTATCATTTGTTTGTTTTACATTTATTAGTACAATTTTTTTTCATAAAATATATAAACTCACTCTCACCAATGAAGGTGAGTTTTATTTTGGTTGTAGAATTTTCACTTTTTGTCAGCAAAGTTTAAGAGAAATTAGTGTGTATTAATATTTGTGTGGCCTAATTTTGCAAACTCTGGTTTATTATGGGCAGGGGTCCTCAGCCAGGGTCTAGCCTGGCAGGGAGGCCTTGCCATGAAAAGAGTTTGGGAACCGCAGCGCTATACCACCACTGTGCCCCGCAAGCCAAACACACTGAATGCCCAAAAAGTGGAGCAGCGCCACATCGCTTCGGAGTGATGGTTTGGCTCACCGGGTCGTGTGTATCCCCCGCAGCCGAACCTCCCGTGCGTGGACAACGTGGCCTTCGACATGGAGAGGATAGGACGCAGCCAGACGTCCGGCAGCCAGCGAACCGCCCTCGTGGACCTGTCCTCACAGGCCTCCATCAGCCTGGAGCCCCTGCGGCACACTGGGGCCCCCCAGGGGCCATCGGACGGAGAGCTCACCCCCCGCACCGGAGAGATCAACATCGCCGTCACCAGTAAGAGGAGATGGGATGGGATGGGAGGGCTATTTAGTGTTTGTTTGGGGTTTGAGCGAGTGTGTGTGTTTTACTTTCCTCTGTCTTTCTTTCCTTCTACATTTAACATTCATTAATTTAGGATTCCCAAACTGGCTTATCTTATCGTTCTTTCTTTCTTTCTTTCTTTCTTTCTTCCTTTCTTCCTTTCTACATTAACATCCAACTACTTAGTATTGCCAAACTGGCTTGTCTTTCTTTCTTTCTTTCTTTCTTTCTTTCTTTCTACATTAACGTTCAGTCATTTAGTATTGCCAAACTGGCTTTTATTTTTTTCTTTCTTTCTTTCTTTCTTTCTTTCTTTCTTTCTACATTAACATTCAGTCACTTAGTATTCCCACACTGGCTTATCTATCTTTCTTTGTTTCTTTCTTTCTTTCTTTCTTTCTTTCTACTTTGACACAATTCAGACGCCTCTTTCCGCAACAACTTGCACCAAGTACAACCCCAGCGATTGGCAACTGCCTTTTGTGTTTATTAGAGAATAATTAAAAGAAAAGGGAACAATACGACAAATCTAAACATAATAATAATTATTATAATAATAGTAATAATAATAATAATAATAATAATAATAGTAATAATAATAATTACCAAGACGTGTTTTTGTGGTAGTAAAAAAGAAGCGGCTGTCATCAATCTCTTCGGTTAATCTGTCTCCCTACTTTCCAAGAGCGTCTTTTTGGATATTTTGGACCTTCTAACAGAGGTTAGAACGTAGGTAGAGGACGTGCTCAGAGGGAACACACTGGGATTAGGAAGGTGTGGAAGAGGTGGAGCGATGGAGTTCCCATCTCTCTCTTTCTCTGGTGTCATTCTATATCTGAGTCATCATGAATACATTGAGGGCGGAGAGAGACTCCTTTGCAGTCAGTCTCGATGCTGAGCTGAGTGTTTTAATCTGTCTTATCACTCGTTACTTGTGCCGTGTATGGTGTGCCGGGGAGCCGATGATATAAACTGCCAGCGAGGGAAAGGGTGAGATGCCTTTTTACGGAGGTGAACTGCTTTTTTACTTGCAAATGCAGATCCCACATCGGTAACACTTCCAAGGGCTCTTATTTGGGAGGTTTCTTTTTTTATATCTTGTTGTTTTTCAAAGTTGTTATTTTTATTCCGTTACGGAGCAGCCAAAGAAAAATCTGGAGACTTGTTGAAGAAAGAAAAAAGTTGATTCCCGAGAGATGCGACTCCGGTGCCCGTCTCCAATGTCTCTATATTGTTATTATTACATTCCTTGCCTTCAATTGGCTACTCGTTGTATATTTTATATTAAAAAACTTCACGTATCAGTGAGTTTGGGTGATACCATTGTCGTAAGCTTTCTAGGGAAGGGAGCCGACGGCCGCAGCCAAATCAGTCATTACCATGTGTCATAGTGTGAGGAAATGTGCCCGGAGGAGAAAATCTGAAAATCCGAAGAGATGGTTATCGATTTTTGAAGATTGCCACCTATTACAAACATACCATCACTGGAGACTGAGAGATCCAGTCAGTGGGAAACTGAAAAAACCTGGTGACTGGTGACTTGCTGGCCGCAGGATGAACTTTGGACGAAGCACAGATGTCTTTGCAGGGTTCTTTTTCTTTCCTTAGGAGGTTTTTTTTATTTATTTATTTTTTATTTTTTATTTATTTTTCTGTGGTCTGATGTTGACCCTGTTTTGTCGAAATTTTTACGCGATCCTTTAACCTTCTGCGTCGTCGTACTGGAGTAAGAAGCGCGCGGCTGCGTGCGATCTTTGGAGGCTGGTGCTCAGGAAGACCACCTCATGATGTCAGGCAGCCTCTGACACTGCCACACAGCGGCCTCATATCGTTATGTTGTTTAAACTCGAGCTGCAAATTGGATTTCAGTTAAATTGCTATAATATTATTTGCCCATTACCCAGAAGTCTATTTTTATCGTGTGTCAGGCATTTTCTGTCCTTCCTCTTTAAAGCTGCCAAGAGTGGAAGTCTCTTCGTCTCGCTTTGCTTTGCACCACCTCCTTCCTTTCCTCTCGCAGGCCTTTCTCCCAGCTCAGTGCTCAGCCTTTGCTTCGCTCCTTCCGATCTTTACCGATTCCCTCGAAAAGCCCTGTCGTCCTGTCCACCTGTTGTCATCTCTGCACCAGTCTTACAACTGGCCTCCGATCAGATGACAAGCTCTCCTCGTCTTTGGGTGTTTCCGTGGTTACCCCAAGTTTCACCCTTCTGTCTGTCCTTAATTCGACAGAAAAGTGGCTTATTATCGGATGCTTTGGACTTCTGAGTGCTCTAATGCTCACCTTCATGATCATCAAGGCTACATTCCAGTTCGACAGGCCTGAGTGAGTAGCGGTTTAAAAAGCCATGAACTTGAAGCTTTGTTAAAGTAGCTGCACTGTCTGCCTTCAGCAGGTCCACTCCGCGGCATCATAGGAGCTTCCAGACTTCAGTCTTTCCTCAGAGCAATAACTCTACACATGATTTACAACCACTTTGCTTATCGATGCATGAATCCCAGTTAGTTGAAGCTGCCGTATATGATCGCCAACCTCTTAGACTGAGCTCCCTCCACCTTTGTTCACGTTTGTTCTTAAAGGTCTCAAAGCGAGATATACTGTCGATTTGGACGGAAACAACGTAAAAATCAGGCCGCGCCCACCTCTCGAAGATTCATGGTTCAAGTCATCGTGGTTTCGTTTTGTCTCGGTGAAAGCGGGCGAGGGATATGAGGAGATTAGTTCCAGCATTTGATGAATTGGCCACATTAAAGGTATTTTGCTGGGATCTGTGAGATAATTCACTCCTTTGCTTTTCCCTCCCGTTGACCTGATCAGGATAACATCGAGCAGTAGAGACGGCGCAAATCACATGAATCAAAAACACAATTCTTTTTTTTAAATGTTGTCATAAAGCTACGGAGCCAAAGTGAGTAATTCGGGAATTATTAAGGAATTTTTTTTGTCCATCAACGTGACTCCGCCTCTGCCGACTTGAGCGGCTCCTCCACAGGAATCCCAGAAAAACACACAAAGGGGGTTCGGTTTGTCGCTCAGTTCTGGCGTTATTGCCGACGTGGCTTTTCAACCGATCCCTCTTGTCTTCGTTGTGACCTTCAGTCGCTTGTCTCTTCTGGTCAGTGATGGAGGGACGGAGCACTGCTTCTCGTGCCGTAGTTGTTCTTAATTTGATGCCTTCCACTTTATTTTTTTTTACAATTTTTCTCTCAACGATAGGCAGGAAATGAGTTTGAGCAACTTCCAGCTGGTCATTTAGTTGCTTTTTTTGATAACCATTGCTGTTTTTTGTTAGTTTTTGTGTCCAGATTTCTGTTAAGTCCAAGGTATGTGCCGATACTTGACAAAGACTGTAATCACTGAGTTCATGGCGTTACCTCTGTTGGTTTGAAGCACTGTGTTATCTGCTGTCTCCACTAGATGGTACTAACAGTGGTTTTAGTGTGAAGGACGTGTTATTATTTCAGTTTCTACACCTCAATAAAACACAGAGACTTTTCTATTTATTATATATTGGTTATTATATATATTTATTTTAAACCAAGTACAATTCCTAAGTACTTGTGGCTTAAAGTATATATCTGTCTATCTATCTACAGATAGATATATACAGAGCACCAATATTAATACTACAATTTCATTTATAAAGACTGTGGCAACATTTGGATTTGGATTTATTACCCACTTTGTCACCCACTTTGTAAAATGCCTCACAGCTTTGCCAGATCTTAAGGGACCACACTGGTTCAGCCCATTTTACTAGTCAGCAAGCACAGTTTATTTGGCCTCTGACCATTTAACCGATGATAGCTCACGGTTTTCGATTCTCTAATATTTTGCCGTATTTTCACGTTTTGCAAAACGATACGGTGAGACACCCTGTCCTGCTGACAACTACGGTACTTGTTATTGTTAGAGTGACTCAATTTTAACCAAATTTTGTATTTATGAATCCACTTCATTCGTCTTTGTTACTTGAGTGACACTAAAGATGCTATCCCCCCTCCCTCTCCAGGTGGCCATTTCTTCAACAGGAGCTTGGGGTTTCCGCGTAGCATCGTCTGTGAGATGGAGCTGCCCGACATTCAGGCTTCGCTGGACCTTTACGACGACAACAAGTCATGAGTTTTTGCCCTCGTTTTGACCCCCCGCCCGCCCCCTCCCCACCCCCCACACAGTCCCACCCCCACCCCCACCCCTCGCTGAAGGACGCTTGGCCTTTCCACACACCGATGGACCTCGGGGTGTTTGTGAAGTGTGTGTACAGTGTGGTTGGGGAATTGGGAGGAATGGAGGGAGGAAAGGGGGGAGTGCGCTGGTGACTGGACTCAACGGCTGGAACATTTACACTTCCATCAAAGACCTTCTTCCACTGCAGATTGTAAAATGAACCGTCAGAAAACCCAGAGAGAGAGAGAGAGAGAGAGAGAAATCCCGATCTCTCTAAGTTCTACCGACCCCCCCCTTCCTCATTTTGTTCATGGTTTTTCTTCAAAACAACAACAACTGTGGAGCCAGTAGTGGGGTCAACCCAGTTAGTCTACCGTTTGCAGTTCTCCGGTGTGTCTTTAGTTCTCGACAGCTCGTGCAGAATATCAATAGGTAGCCTCCATCCAGTGTACCTATATTGTAAATATGACTTGCTAAGTGGCATCTGATTATACTTCCTCCGGCTCTCTGTGCGTTGAACGACTCAACGCGGAGCGCCGCGCTACTCTGTGGACCGGAGCACGAAGAGGCCGGTTTGGCCGGTTATGTAACCAAAGTCCTGATTCCCCCTGGTCTCCGTACGAACACAGGCGGCCGAGGAGAAAGGTCTCCACGTGGAACTGTAATTTCAGGAACACAGAGTGCGTTTGCTAAACAGTGTTATATCCTGTAGCAAAAGAACCCTAATGTTTCTCTATAGTGCAAAGAGACGATTTAATGTGTACTCAAAAAGCTTATAAAATACCCTCAGCGTGTACTAATCAGAACCCATTGAAGGGGACCTAGTATATAAAATATATACTGTACAATCTATATACACGATGATTTAGCTTTTAAATGGCCTATGAAAGCACTGATTTAATATTGGTTTCTCAGTATTGTACATTTACCAATCAGGTGGAATAACTTGTCCTTTTGTTTCGCCTCTTTTCCCTTTATGTTCTAGGTCTTTGTATCTGATGCATCGTATTGTAGTGGTGATTTAAAAGGAGGGCGTTTGGGTTTTGTTCACTGTGTTACATTCAGTACTGCCTCAGCATTAAAAAAAGTGTCTATTGCTTACGCTGGTGAGGCTCTCGCCCTGTGTCCGCGCCACTCAGCTCGGCGATAAGTCACACCTCGTTCGCCGGAAAACTTTATTGATTCGGGGAGTGAGATACTGCGGATGCCAACTACAACGTCACAGATCTAGCCGCTGTTTTAGACCGAGCCAAGCTCATGTTGCAGCAAGAGGGGCAGAAATGGTCTCAACATGCTCCAAACACTGAAGAATGACGGTAATGCTAGGAAAAAAGTTATTATTATATACCGATATAATATAAACAATATTGTCCAGGTTGACTGACGCTGCACTTCTATGTCATCTTCTTGGCCAATCAGCACCGTTCTGCCACAACTTCATCCATCGCAGGTTTCCAGAGCGCACGTCACGTGAAACAAAACAGACGTGAGGGAAGACGCTGTGTTTTACGGCCAGAAAAGGAAGGTACAGTGTTGCAGACATATTGACAATATGCGAGCGTCGAGATTCAAGTGGTTTATTTGTCACCCTATCAATAATGCTCCTGGGAGGCGCCTCTTGATAATTTTAACCAATATGGTTTTTGGAAAAAATAAATAAACCAAACAAATATCGGAACATACAAAATGATGGTGGCCCATAAGTTCAAAACAAAAACAAACATTGAAGTGGATATCCTTTAGATAATGTTGTTAGAAAGAATCCCATTTTTGATAGTCATCATCACTTGTGTTATGCATGTGCTCTTCTATACGCGGTTTCAGTTGCTTGTGGCGGGGTCCACCTTTCCTGGCAAGAATGCAAAGATTGGGCACACACAAGAAGTGAAAGGCGGCTGTGGTGAATTTGATGAACCAGGGCAATTACTTTTGGTCAGTAAACTGTTGTTAAGGATGAACATGCACAAAAAGGACAGCACCCTTGGATGATAGTAATAAAAACACAACCTCAGGTGACCAAGGAACAAAAAAATGAATCAGAAGAAGACGACGGACTTTGGAGGGAAGGAAGTGACCGTCAGGGGAGAGGAGGTTGATATGAGTTCACACTCAGGCGAAAACACAAAGATTGAACGTGCAGTGTGTAGTATTTGGTGGCATCTAGGGGTGAGTTTGCAGATGGCAACCAACTGAATACCCCTCCCCATGGCGGCGAAACATGGCGGTCTCCGTGGTAGAGACAGCGGCCGCGAAACTCACGAATAATGCAAAAGGCCCTCTCTATAGCACAGTGTTTGGTTTGTCCATTCTGAGCTACTGTAGAAACATGGCGGCCTCCAGGAAGCGTACCCGCTCCCTACGTAGATAAAAACGGCTCATCCCAAGGCAACGAAAGCAACAATTCTTATTTACATGGGATGATACACTAATTAACACATACTTGGGGATATTGTATACCATTTATGTAAAGAACACACACAAAACAGAAATCAAACAACGGGAATGTACTGCAAAAAAATAAATAAATTGAAATATACAAGAAAATGTTAAACGATCGTAGTCATCATAATTTTAAATGTCAAAAAAAGCCACAAATGATGAGGTGTGATGTTTATCTAAAGAGAGAGTCTGCTCAATGATAACGATGATGTAAAGGTATGAATCACGTCAACGGGATACGTCATAAAAAAAAAAAAAAAGCAACGAAAAAAATAAATAAAAATAAAAAATCTTTTTTTGACAGAATCTGAGGAAAATGTTTTTATGTTAAAAAATCCGCGGCGGAAGCGGTGCGTTCGATCCTCCGCAAACGTGAAAATTAGGAGCGGAAGTCCTTCCGTTCGACGACTCTCATTTCGAAAATCCCGAACGGAAGTGCGCCGTCCGAAAGACTCTTACCTTGAAATCCCCGGAGCGGAGGTGCCCTGCGACAAACGCCCGGCGCCGTTGACGGACCCCGCCTCAGCTCGGCCAGCCGACATGAGCCCCGCGAGCGGACCCGCCGCTGTTCGGTGCTAATAAACGGACGACACACGCCCGCGGCCCACGCCCCGCACCGGCGCAGGCATCTGACCCGGCCGCCCGACCCGCAATGTGGACCACTCCCGAGGAGGTGTCGCTGGCCAACGCGCTGTGGGTGAGCGAGAGGGCGAATCCCTTCTTCACGCTGCAGCGGAGGAAGGGCCACGGCAGAGGAGGAGGCATCACAGGTGGCGTTTCATGGCCAAACGGACGACGCGTGTTGTCGTCTTCTGTGTTTATCTGTGTTTCTGTGACCGCTCCGTCGGCGGGGGACTCGGTAACTACGCCGAACGCCGTGTTGTTTATGTATTTTGGAGGCGACGTATGTACGTGCGTGCGTGCGTCACGTAAGTTGACGTACCACACGTACGTACCGACGTGCGACACGTGACATTTACGTACGATTACTTGTAGCGCGCGTACGTACGACGCTCCACACGTACGTACGACATTTTTCGTACTTCCCGTGCATGCGACAATTAACATGGATGACATGCACCACGTTTGTTACTCAAGAGTAGCAGGGGACCGCACCACCCAAAGTTATTACCGTTGCCTGGCTATTCAGGGCCCGGCAGAAACAGTAACGGTTGCCAAGTTGCTCCGGGCAACCAGATTTGGTGCCTTGTGGTCAATCATTTTTCGAAATCCAGAATTCTATGATAATACATCCTGTACGTTTGGAATCTGCCGCCGAGGAAAACCAACTGTCCCGGCAGATGTGTTTTTGTTCTGTCAAAAACGGTGACGCAAGTGAGAATATTGAATTATCAAATTGATGAGTTATCAAATGACCAAGTATCAAACGAGGGCGATCCGGCGACCCTTTCGTCGGTCCGGGCAACCGCTCGTGAACGTTAGCTTCCGGACTGGCGGTGGATCCGGGGCCTCTCCGCTGGCGTGACGCAACGACAGGCCAATCCACTGCTTCAGCAAAATGCCGAACCTCTTTCTTTAAAGTGCTTTCACATTTCTCCTCATATGCTCCAACTGACGATTGTGCAAAAGAACGACGGCACGCGAGTCTGGACCGGAATCCGCGAGTCTGTTCGAGGATGTAAGAATGTTCTTAAATTGGGGGGCTCCAAAACAAATACCTTTTGCCTCAATTCAATTTGCCTTAAAACTCACTTGTGCATACTATATCTGGAGTGATGTGGATTAGTCGCAGTGTTGGTAAACATTACACTGAAACCTGCACAATGCAGACTTTGGGGTATTTACATTTATTTATTGCCGTGCCATTAAAAATGCAGCAAATCCGCCAACATACAAGTAATATGTTTTTACCAAACCTCAAGTACATAAAATGGGAAAGCATTCATAGACACCCAGGAGCATTTGGAGAGTTGTCGTGCTAATTCTGCCACATGCGTTATCTCTTTAACCAACAGCCTATTTACGGGCATAGTACAAGCTAAATGGGTGCACCCATTTGATTTGTTTTTCATGCACACTTTAAGGATGAGTATCTTTGTCAAAGGTTAAAAACTCCATTGAAATTGGACGAAGAAATCTCAAGATGTTGTTTTTTTGTGTTTTTTTGGTTTATTTATTTCTTTTTGTTACTTGCTCTTAAAATCGTAATTACTGCAGTAGAATGAACCGTAGCGTGTCTTTTTTCCCACAGGCCTGCTGGTGGGAACCCTTGATGTAGTCCTGGACTCCAGTGCCAGAGTGGCTCCTTACAGGATCCTCCTCCAGACCGGAGACTCCCAGGTCTACTGGAGCATTGCCTGTGGTGGGGACAACGTTTTGTTGCAATCTGCAAAAAAAAAAAAAAAAAATGGGAGTTTGCACTTGGGTTTACATTTCCTTGACCCGGCGGTGATGTTTACCCCAGTGGTTTTGGCTTGACTGTGGGGACGTTGTTTTAAAATCAGTTTGCTCACAAGCTATGTGACTCGTTCTCTATGAGTTATGCTGCTGTTGTCCTGCAATTCAGGAGATCGGCTCTCAAATGAAGGCAACAAACTATGTAGGCTAGCAGCATGCAAATACTTTTTGGATTTATTAGTTTTAAAGAGACAGAATCTACTGTACTTTCATTTAGTTGGTACTTTATTTTAGGAAGTGGACAGCTCGATAGTAGGTCGCTTTTTGCTGTTGCATTGTGGTTGACTACACGATGGTATATTGGGGCAGGAAATGGATTCCTCAGTGACTAATGTTTCAGATATGTTGACAGGTTCTCCACTAAGTTGACCAAACATCAGGATTATCTGCTCAAGCTCATGCAGACCTGTCAACCTGTACCATTTTGTGTACCAACCACACAAATCTTGGTCAAAGTATGCAGGAAGAAATGCCAGCTGAAACTAGGCCAACCAAAATTGACCGGAGAGGGAGGGAGAGGGAGAAAGAGGGAGAGAGACTGACTTAAGGTTCCTTTATTTTGAGTTTCAATAAGTCATGTCACAACAGCAGAAGCTTGATTATGAAGGAACCAATAAAAAACAAAACTAGAGACAAAGCACAGGAAAGTCACAGGTCAATAGTGAATAGTATGAGTATAAACATCTTCAGAGATAACTAGGTACTCAGGGATCTGTTGGTTTCTTCTTCTGAGAGACCGGGAGGGAGAGAGAGATTTTACATACATGAGCACAGTTTCAGATGACAATGTAAGCGTTATTTAATGGTCAATGAGAGAGAGATCCAATTGACACGCCTGATACCGTGCTCATGTATGTAAAAATGCTCCGTTATTCAAACATAGTGTAATGTAGTTGCGCAATTGACGCTCAAAAGAGAGAGTGAAAGAAATAAAAGGTGGCTCTTTGGAGGCGCTTTAAGGTAAACAAAGAACATCAGATAAATGATTTATTGTCTTCTTTATTGTTATTGTGTTGTTACCTGGTGCATGAGCTTCGCTCGTGAGGAAATGACTTTTTTTAAGACTCGGTTCTTAAAGAGTCATTCAGTAAAATTGTTTGTTCCATTGGATTCAGTTGGTTAAATGCACGGTGAGGGATGGATGACTTCCAGTGAACGACAGCGAGAAGATTGGGCCATTTATTATTATTATTTCTTTTTTTCTGCTTTGACTGCAATTTATTTTGGATAGGCGAGGACAATATACATATAATAGAAAGGTTTATTTGTGCGTTTAATTTGGAGTTTGAACCAAGAATTTCCATGTTAGTTATATGTTGTGTCCTACTAAAGGTTAGAAGGTAAATTACAGGTTTTATTACATTGCAAGTTGCTGACAATTTTATGTTCTGTTTTATTTTATTGGAACTCAGGGACAGTTTCATGTTCCATCGCGAATAATGAACAATAAGCAAAACAAACACAATCAGAAATCTCACTGTTGTGGTAAATGAAAACTGCAGTGGTGGTCTATATGTGCAGCTGTCCTATCACGTGATGTATCGGTCATTGACGTACAGCAGATATTCCCAATGAGACCAAATGATCACGGATATAAACTCAAAATGATCAGACGACCATGTAAAAGTTATTGAAAAGTCAATCTTTTATTCTGAACAAACAATTGAATGAATCGGCCCGAATCCGAATCGGCAGGTCAGACTTTTAAAAATCGGCCAAGGAAATTGCAAAAAATTGCATCTCTAGTTGGAAAACATGTTCGGTAACTTCCCCAGATGATGCATTTCAAGGGTTGAATGTGTATACCGTATATAGTATTACTACATGAATGGGTATACTGTATATAGTATTACGGCATGAATGTGTATACTGTATATAGTTAGCAGTAGTAGCTTGCATACAATGTGAATAACTGACGTCACAGAGACTCCCTGTTACACTGATGTTGTGCTCAAAATATTTTCCCAAGGTTGCCAGGTCTGCTCATGTTCAGCTCAAATCCCACGCTTCACTCATTCTCTGTAATTTTCGTACTTATTATGATGAAATTATTGTAATATTGCAGTTACAAACCACAGAGCATTTAACAGGGAAGTCGAAGCAGATGTTACACTCAAAAAATGTAGGTATTTTGTTTTGCATCATGGCTAAAGGGAAGCATGAGGGGAAATAGGAGCCGGGTAGTTGTGGCAGACTGGATGGAGGTCAGTAATGTGTATTTGGTCTGTTCCCTCCGCCCCAGGCTGCTCCAGGAAGGAGATCACCACACACTGGGAGTGGCTGGAGACCAACCTGCTCCAGACGCTCTCTATATTTGACAACGATGAAGACATCACAACCTTTGTCAAGGGGAAAATCTCGGTATGATGAAGTGTTTACACCAGCCCGCCGCCAGAAAAACAACTTGTAGGGATGCAGCCATTTATTCTAGTTCCTAATCACGTACCTTGCTATCTGACCTAAACAGTCCGTAACGTCAACAAGATCATAACCCGCCCTAGTTCAACCGTCAGTTCTTGAAGTTGGTGTGTTGGAAATACCTACCAAAAGTTGTCCAAGCAAGGACAACCAGTGAACCGGCGACAGTCATTTGTTTATTAAGCGGTGGGAAAGCTTCCTCACTCAGGACTTTAAGGATCTGCTGCTAACGTCTTGGTGCCAGATACCACAGGACACCTTCAGAGGTCTTGTTGAGTCCATGCCTCCACGGGTCACAGCTGTTTTTAGTGGCACGAGTTGGTGGTGGTTTTAATGTTGTGGCTGATGTTGTATAGTATGTTTGCAGTACTCCGACAGACAATGGCAGTGGCAATAAATAAACTCATAAATTTGACTATTTACCAATGTTAACACTTAGAACATTGTAGAACAAATCTTGAAATGCTTTCAAGCTCTCCACTGCACCAGTGAAATTCTATCGAGTTTAGAAGATTAGGCGAACATGTGATGCCGTGATTGGATCATAGCAGGAAGCTACTTTGAAGTGAAATGGAACATGATTGGCTTAAATACCACAAAAAAAAAATCCTATTTGCTGAAAGGAGCCCTTAAAATGCAATTACGTGGCAGTAAATGTATCCCAGAATGCAGTGAAGTGGCAATTAAATGGGAGCACCCAAACTGGCTGCAAAGAGCGCATTGGGACGGGCTGGGTCTGCTGAGGCTACCTCGGGTCAGCGGCCCCCACCGACAGGGAAGAACATGACAATGACAACATCATCCCTCCTCCACAGCACTTCCCCATCATTCTATTACACTTTAAATATTCAATCAAATAATGTTAATGATTCAGTATAGAGTAGGACCGGGTAGAACAAAAAAAACACTCTCGTACCGTTAAATTATAGTGTTTCAATTTTTTATAGGATCCGTACTTTGTTTGGGAGTTAGGAAACCATTTCACACTTAACTTAGTCGCAGATAAATATTTCTTTCATGAATTCTTTATATTTATTTAAGATTTCTGGATAAGGCTCAATTTGTTAAATATGTTTTTTAATGCATATCAGATGGTAAATTGAATAGCAATTATCATGATGTATAAAATGTCAATATATCGATATACCAGCCCTGATGGTCGTCTGTTGTCAACATGGTTTAGAAAGGGAGGAACGTCACCAAACCGCAGGGGTTTAAACTGCCATTTAAACCTTTATTTTATAAAAAAAATTTCCTAACAGGGTATTATCGCTGAGGAGAACAAAAGCAGGCAGTCTCAGGAAGAGGAAGACTCTGGCAAGTTCCGCGAGGCCGAGTTGAAGATGAGGAAGTTGTTTGGGATGCCCGAAGAAGAGAAGCTGGTCAACTACTACTCCTGCAGCTACTGGAAGGGACGTGTTCCTCGCCAGGGCTGGCTGTACCTCACTGTCAATCACCTCTGCTTCTACTCCTTCCTGCTGGGGAAAGAAGGTGTGTGTGTGTGTGTGTGTGTGTGTGTGTGTGTGTGTGTGTGTGTGTGTGTGTGTGTGTGTGTGTGTGTGTGTGTGTGTGTGTGTGTGTGTGTGTGTGTGTGTGTGTGTGTGTGTGTGTGTGTGTGTGTGTGTGTGCGCGCGCGCGCGCGCGAGCGAATCACTTATTTTTGTGTGTGGTCATATTTTACTCACTTATTTTTGAAAAATAACATTACGTTTACACACAATGTAGAAGTCTGAAAATATGACCTGTTATTTTTCACAGTATGAAGGGGGGGGGGGGTGTGGAGGCATTTAGTTATAGTTAGAATACCAAAATAATAGTTTACAAAACAAAGGAAGAAAACAATCATCCATGTCATTTGTGACCCATCATGTACTTTCTACGGTTAAAGCACCTCAGTCTGATATATTAGAGGAGCGTATGCCAACCAGGAATACTAAATACTGTAGGTTTGGGGACACGACGAGATTGGCTTTTTGGACTAAATCAGAGCTGAACACTGTTGTTGTTTTTTTTTTTAATGATTCGTGAAAGTTGTGTTCATGTCTATTTCTCTGAGAGATCTGAATTTTAATTCCAAAGCAGGTATTTTCAGTGCTTGCTTCTGAATTGCCAAAAAAGAATCACGTCACTTCACAAATCTTTCGAGCAGATCTTCGGGTCACTTTTCGAGAACAAATGTGAATGCAGCTAAAATAGACAGTCCCATTTATTATTATTATTCTTATTATTACAAGTGCCAGTTTTATCAGCGACTGAACTCTGCTGGCTAACCCTCCCGCAGTCACGCTGGTGATTCAGTGGACTGAGGTGACTCAGCTGGAGAAGAACGCCACACTGCTCTTCCCCGAGAGCGTGTGCGTGAGCACCCGCAACACGGAGCACTTCTTCTCCATGTTCCTCAACATCAACGACACTTTCAAGCTGATGGAGCAGCTGGCCAACATCGCCATGCGGCAGCTGCTGGACAACGAGGGCTTTGCGGCGGACCACTCCCTTCCCAAGCCCTGCAAGACGCTCAAAAACGTTTCGGCGCTCAAGAGGTCCGACCATTCACTCCTGACCACACCATTCGGGCAGACGTCGTTCCTGTCTTAACTTAACCTTTCCCGACCTCAGGGACTTGGATGCGAGGGCCAAGAACGAGCGCTACCGCGCCCTGTTCCGGCTGACGCAGGACGAGCGCCTGGACGGCCACACGGACTGCACCCTGTGGACGCCGTTCGCCAAGATGCACGTCGTCGGGCAGCTCTTCGTCTCCACTAACTACATCTGCTTCGCCAGCCGTGAAGAAGACCTCTGCAACCTGATCATCCCCCTCCGAGAGGTACTCCCGCGCCATAAGGCAGCCCCCAAATGTACCTGTCTTTAACCGTTATTATCTCTATGGAGAAATGTTCAAAATCACAGCCGAGACACCCGTTTTGTATTTCTAGTACTGCATTTTTACTTTTTTCCTTTGACTTCCATTCAGTCGTAGGTTTTCCGAAGCGGCATTAGCACCTAGTGGCCATTAGCTGAATTGCAGTTTAAAGCACTTCAACGTCGAGCCGTCATGGCTGCCGTTTGTTTGAACCCTGTGTTTGGGTCTTGACATGTGCTACGATTGATTTTCGTGTCTCGTCTGCAGGTGTCCATCGTAGAAAAGGCTGACAGCAGCAGTGTCCTGCCCTGCCCCGTCTCCATCAGCACCAAAAACAAGATGACCTTCCTGTTCGCCAACCTCAAAGACAGAGACTTCCTGGTCCAGCGCATCTCCGACTTCCTGCAGCGCACTCCAGACAGGCTGTGGAATGACACAAACCACTCGACCCTGACTGGGAACTCAGTGAGTGATCTCATTTGAAATGCGTCTGCAGCTAAAATTACAACAAAGAGGTTGGGTTTGTCAAGCATGTAAAATGTAAATTTAAACGTTTTTTTTTCCCAATTCATTTTAGGAAAATTAAAGCATTTGATTTCTTATGTATTCATTTCAAATTCTGTATTCTAAACTCGTCTTTATTTTATTTTTTATTTTTTGCATGAATGCCATTGTCTGTGGTGTCCCCGCAGGCCTCCTCCGGCCTCCCGTCGTCCTCCTCTGGAGCAGCGAGCTCTTCCCAGGGCCTGCGGCACTACCACCCTGACCTGCCCACCGCCACCCAGGGCCTGCTGCACATCTACCAGAAGGACGCCCCGGAGGACCTGGGGCCAAAAGCCGTGAGTTACCGACAAATTACCAGAAAGTCAGGGGACGTTGAAAATTAAATTCCGGACAGCCGACATTGGGAAATGAGCCCCAAAAAATTTTCTGTGGTGTAATCCTCTATATTGTTGTGGATTTTTTAATTTTTTTAATTGTATTTATTGTTGTGCAGCCAGCCGGTCATTATTATCAGGAGACCGGATGCGGCGGGTTCTTGCATGACTCTGAAGAGCCTTATTTTGCAATTATAACTGACTGTATGTACATCCAGGTACATGTTGCTTCATACACGTCTACTCATCCAGAGATAACGGACACAGAGCCACGTTAAAAAAATATATATATATTTGGTGAATTTCGATTTAGCTTTCCAGCCTAAATTGCTGTTTCTGTTTCGCAAGACGCACATAAGGTGTCGATCCTGATACGATGCATCTACCCAACGAACTTGGGGAACTCTGTTGGCTGCTTCGTACCTACGCCTTTCCTCACTCACATCTCTATTAGATTGTGATCTAGCTATTGACTCAGCGTTTTTCTACTTTTTTTTTCTTTGTAGACCAACTTGTGCTTTAGCAATTGTTGTCTTAGTCACAGAGTCCGCGGCGCAGTGGGACGGGGGTCTAAAAAGCCATTCTGTTGCCTCGTCTTGCGTGATATTAGACACCTCGCGTGCCCATGACGTGATGTCTATGTAACAGACTCAATATGTAATATCCAGCAATGTTACGTGTTCCATGTGGGAAAGGCTTTAGACGATCTGCTTTGTTTGTTTGGTGAGAGCGGGGCTTCCTCATAGCTCAGCAGCGAGCTTACGAAATGATAGTCTCCATAACATCTTCCATAAAGGAAAACGCCTAAACATTATTTTTTTGATCATTGCAGGTTTGTCTCAACTCAAGTATACTCAGTTTGGCTCCCAATCATCAAAAAAATTTTTTTATTTACCTCTGAGGCAAGAGAAGGGGGAACATCTGGAACCTCAGATGTTCCCCGTTGGGTCCTAGTGGATTTTTGCACCCTTGTCTTTTGGAAATAACTTCCTCTGGTTAATTTCTACTACTGACATTCGAGTGGGAAGATAATGGAATTATTTTTTATCATAATCCAAGTCCAGTATGAATCACTACGTGGCAATGAGTTCAAATAATAAATCCATATAAGTTCACAAAGTTGAACTCTGGTGCAATCTAAAGTGATATATTGTGTCAAAACTGTGGTTTCTCATTTACAACTCCCTTTAAGACCTCATACTGTGAGAAATTTGAAGTAATAACTCCTCATCATTAATTTAGACTACTAAATGATGTATAACGTATGACGGTAGCTAGCGGTGGGCAGGACGGTGCTGCCGAGGATCCAGCGTGAGACCCGAGAAATTATTCCATGGAATATTGCCAAACACACTTAGTTTTATACGCCCAGACCTTTTACACCACGTACCAGTTGTCTCACCACCAATCCACCCCCGAAAAATAAAGAATACGATAAAGAACAGCTCCAAAATCCTTTTGATCCTCTTTTCTCTTCCTCATGGTCCCTGTTTTTGAATAAAACCCTCCATTTTGGGTTTTACAGTAGCAGGCCACTGGCTCACAATCTGCTCTCAGTCCACCGCTTAGCATCAACATGACACATAATCAGCTTGATTTTAGGATTTGGGAAGAGCTTATATTTGTATAAAACACCCGATACCTTGAGCATGGAACGGGTCACAAAGGAGCTGGTCTCTTTGAGTGTGTTCCAAGTGTGGGTAATGCAGCAGCAGGGGTGATCTGCCTTGTTTGTTTATGTGTATTCAGTTAAATGTTCTGCTGCTTCCTCGACCAAATTCTGAATCTCAATGAGACTTTGACATGGTAAAATAAATGAATAATCCTCCCACTAGAGGAAGCTCATGTTCCACTAGTTTGGGGAACAACTGTTATTACGGCTGGGTAATAGGTAGGGTCTCACAATTCAATTGATTCCATATCGATGTATTGGATACGTAATGATAATTGCTTTTCAGCGTACCATGTGTGCCTTATTTCACATCCCCTCCACCTCCCACACACACACAGACCAAAGAGAAGATGAAGGAGGAGTCGTGGAACATCCACTTCTTTGAGTTTGGCCGCGGGGTGTGCATGTACCGCACCTCGAAGACCAGGGAGCTGGTGCTCAACGGAATCCCGGAGATCCTGCGTGGGGAGCTGTGGATGCTGTTCTCAGGTGAGAAAGGAGGAATGATATACTTACAGTTTTGCCTTTGTCGTGAAATGGGATGGAATTTTGATTGTCAACAATTTTATCACTTGACAAAAAAATATTTTGAGGCCTATTTCACTCTTAATATATAATATATTATTATTGTATTAATTAATTAAACCATATTATTGAGATTATAATATTAATATAATTATAATATTAATATATATTAGTTACAGCTAATGAAGATGTACTGTCCAAACCTTAAATGTTTAACTCTCCACTGTTCTAACGAGCTGAGACTCTCCGGTCCGCCGCGTTTCCAGGAGCCCAGAACGAGATGGCCTCCCATCCCGGTTACTACGGCGACCTGGTGGAGCAGGCCATGGGCCGCTGCTCCCTGGCGACGGAGGAGATTGAGCGGGATCTGCACCGCTCCATGCCGGAGCACCGGGCCTTCCAGAACGAGATGGGCATCGCCGCATTGCGCCGCGTCCTCACCGCCTACGCCCACCGCAACCCGGGCATCGGGTACTGCCAGGTCCGCAGCCAGGGCTCTGCAGCTTTAAATTGATTCTTTCATGCGATTTGTACCTTTTAGTTGCGTATTCTTCCACTTCTGCTTTTACATGATTTTGTTCTTTTAATTGTTCTATTCTGTTATTATTCTAAAAGTGTTACTTAACTTGCATTAATCTTTTTAAGACCAATGATTTCAGACAAAATAATTGAAGGGAAATAATGATTAAAAATTATGAGATAAGGAAAGATAATGATCCTTCCTGAAGAGTGTGTGGGGGTGTGGGTGGTCATAGTTTACTCACTTATTTTTGAAAAATAACATTACGTTTCCACATAATGTAGAAGTCTGAAAATATGTGTGTGTGTGTGTGTGTGTGTGTGTGTGTGTGTGTGTGTGTGTGTGTGTGTGTGTGTGTGTGTGTGTGTGTGTGTGTGTGTGTGTGTGTGTGTGTGTGTGTGTGTGTGTGTGTGTGTGTGTGTCCTTCCCTCCCCAGGCCATGAACATCGTGACCTCAGTGCTGCTCCTGTACTGTACGGAGGAAGAGGCCTTCTGGCTGCTGGTGGCTCTGTGTGAGAGGATGCTGCCAGACTACTACAACACCAGGGTCGTAGGTCAGCCTCGTTTTACACACCTAAACGTGATAATGGATCAATCAATGAAAATCATGAACAAACAACGTCCAGTAAAACCAGCGGTTTCAATATAACTTGGTACGGACCCAAAGCTACTAATAAATGGTCATGGGTAACCTTAGTAAATTGTTACAACTTGTTACCTATATTTCAGTATTGCAGCATAACTTTTTTTCTTTCTTTACTTTATTATAAATTTATTTGGTATGCATTTCTTTTGGTATTGGTATATTTTTGAGTTTGTGAATCAATATTATTGACAGTTAATATCCATATAAATTTGTCAGTAGAAAGGTTGGCACCGAAGCTACTGTAGCTCTGCTCAGATTTCAAACTGATTGAAGAATATTGCAATAATTAACAAATCCTGAATATCCACCCAGGGATTGATAGTGTAGTCTTAAACTGGCATCGTTCCATCAAATTAGTTCAGTAAAAGTCTACAGTTGTGTAGAACAGTCTACCAAATTTTTTTTTGGGGGGGGGGAGAGACAGTAAAATTGGTAACCGAATTCTATGTAAGACTGTTAATCCTGAAATAAAATGTCCTGATGGTGACAGCTCAAGTGGTGAAACGGTTGTCATCCTTGCCTGCAGGGGCGCTGGTGGACCAGGGCGTGTTTGAGGAGCTGACCAGGGCGTGTCTCCCCCTGCTCTACGAGCACATGCAGGACCTGGGTGTCATCTCCACCATCTCCCTCTCCTGGTTCCTCACGCTTTTCCTCTCCGTCATGCCGTTCGACAGCGCCGTCCTGCTGGTCGACTGCTTCTTCTACGAGGGGATCAAGGTCATCTTTCAGGTCAGAACGTCTGGCTGCTTCGTGGTCGCGCGTCCAGCACATGAGCATACGTGTGGACTGCATTATGTAGTCCGCCAAATGAGTCGCGATAGTGAAGAGTACCTTGGTTTTGATTCCACTTCCTAAAGAATGACATTTGTAATACAGTGGTACCTCAACTTACGACTGTAATTCGTTCTACAAGAACGATCGTATGTTAAAACAGTCGCATGGCGAAGCAATTTTCCCATAAACACCACGCTCATATTTCTCCATGATTTCCTTCTTAGTTTCAATGGGAATCATTGCCTTTTTCTTTGTCCCATCATCCTTCTTCTTAGGAGTCATCATGAAGGGTGAAAATAAACAAAATACACAGCACAAACACAGTAAATATGAAAAAAAATATCGATAAGCCACCAACTACGTGCACACACGATGTAGGTCGCCCGCTGACTGGCTGCTGACTGGCCGCCGACGCGCCAACTGCAAATTTCTACGGTCTTATCTTGGAGCAGTCGATCGCAGGTCGATACAAATTTTTGCTGCTCGTATTTTGGATTAGTCGTAAAGTAGATGCAGTCGTAAGTCGAGGTACCACTGTACCAACGTTTACATTCTTTTTTCTTTTCTTTTCTTTTTTACTGGAAATACCGAGTTAAAGGTCAAACGCTGCTGTAAAACAAGAATGTCTCTTTAATTACCTGTAGGTGGCGCTGGCTGTGCTACATGACAACATGGAAGCACTGCTGGCCTGCAGCGACGAGGGAGAGGCTATGACCATCCTTGGCCGGTAAGTGGCAGGGGAGTCTTGCCGGTCTCAGTGTCCGCGGAGCTCAGGCCAAAATTCAGAGCAAATCTTTGAGTGAAAATAGATTTATTTTATTTTTTTATTATTTTATTTTTTTTTTTCTCCTTCAGAGTCAGGATGTGTTTATTTGCACGGTATGTTTGCATACACATTGACTTTATCTAGACAGCTTGCTGTGGAGCTCTGTAATTTGTTTACAAATGGAGAAACCAGGCCAGTTGATGGTTTTTGGGGGAAATTTTCATGTTGTCTCTCTCACTCAGATTCATGGTAGAAGGTCCATTCCAATAAAGGCATTTTAACACTTTATTCCTCATCAGTGTCCTGGACCAACTTAACTATTTTTTTTAAGACTGATATCCCATTTTCCCAAACAGAACAGGATTAGTATTTATTTTTATTTTTTTGTCATAATCAAGAAGCACTCAGTAGCTACTTTGTTTTTCTGTCTTAAAAACACGACATATATTTTCCTGTCATGAAACCTTTGAGGTATCTGGACAACGTGGTGAACAAGCAGACCGTGTCCCCGCCCATCCCCCATCTCCACGCGCTGCTCACCAGCGGAGACGAACCGCCGCCGGAGATCGACGTGTTTGAGCTCATCAAGTCCTCCTACGAGGTTCCGCTCGTCTTCAGGCTTTAACGCGAATAAAACTTGTCACATGTTACAGAACGACTCAAAGTGGAGAACCTTATGGGTCGATTGGTCAGGCTGACGCTTTTTTTTTTCTTTTTTTCCCTCTCCAAAAGAAGTTTGGCAGTCTGCGTTCCGACGTCATCGAGCAGATGAGGTTCAAGCAGAGGCTAAAGGTCATCCAATCACTGGAGGACACGGCCAAGAGGAGTGTGGTGGGTGGGGTTTTTCTGGTTGTGGAAGTGATGCTTCCTCCGTCACCTGTACCGTGGTGTCGCTAGCAGTACAGAAACTCTGCATTGTACGGGATTGTTATCAGGTCTTTGGGGTGCTTTGAAGTGCTTGAATTTCAGCCCCTTAGAAATGTAAGCGCTGGAATACCTTGGAAATTAGCCCCTTTTGGGCGAAGTGCTTGAAAAGTCCTTGATAATTGCAAACCTGTGAGATTCCCCCTGGTTTTGTTATTCAAATAGCAACATATTAAAGTGTTTCCAGAATCGCTTTCAGGACATGGATGATGCGGGGGGGAAGTCTATTTAGTCCAGTGTGGTTGGAAAGGTCCTTTTTAAAAAGTTCAGTTTTACAAATATTTTGCCTTCAAAGTCATTGGTGTGAAATTTAAATGTATGACATCTTCATTTCAACATAAAAATGTCTGGTTTTATTTATCCATACATTTCTGTTCGTTAGAATGAGCCAAGTTGGTCTGATTCAATCAACATAAAGAGAACGGATGACACAAGAGACGATTTATCCAAAATTCAGCCATAAATGGAGTTGAAATTTGTCTTAAAATGATGACAATTAACTCTCCAATACCTGCATCCTGAACATTGGTCTTTAACTCTTGTCGTGTCCTCTCAGGTGAGAGCCATGATGACGGAGTCGGCTTTCAGCATCGAGGAGCTGGAGGAGCTGTACTGCCTCTTCAAGGTGAGGAGACAGCCGCTACCCAGCATGCACTGCAGCTGCTCCCTGCTCCCTCTTTACATTTACATTTACATTTAGTCATTTAGCAGACGCTTTTATCCAAAGCGACTTACAAGGGAGAATAACATTCAGCTACATTGCGACAGAGACAGCTACTCTTGTCAACACTGTGCGATTTAAGGCGGAGGCATACTTAGAAAGAAGGAGAATTATTTATTTATTTTTTTGCCGAAAAAGACGTCGTCAGAACAAGAATAGAACGACTTGACGTGGTGATCTGGGTTCTTGCGGTAACTACGTCTTTGAGGCGAACTGGCTGCGGTTGGCCGGGTGGGTGGTGTTGACTTCAACCGCATCGTCCTCCTTGTTGCTTTTTCCGGAGCCGCCGCGCTCGGGGCAAACAGCGAAAAATGAATTCCTTTGAGGGAAGGGTTGCCTAGCTCGTACAAGGGTGTCCTCACCTTTACAACACATCTGTCAGAGACTTCAAACACACCGAAATGTGCCCAAATAGCAGGAAGGAAGTTCACTAAGTTCACTTCACCATTTAAGCTTTTAAATGTATATACTAAAATACTGTTTACTTACAGTTGACACTGCAGTTAGTAAATATTTCAGTGGAATAAGGAGGACCTTCCACTTACACTGAAATTATTTTCCATGAAACTTTCACTTCTACCACCGTACTTGGTGATAACTGATATCGACCCTAGAAAGATGTCATCTGAAGAAAATCCTATACAGCATATTGGTTTATTTCTTATACTTTATTAAACCCTCTGGGGGAAACGTGCCCCCTGCTTTTGACCCATGCTACACACCGTAGGACCCGTGGTGCAGCCGCGGTGCAGCGCCCGGGGACTGGTGCGTTGTACAGGGGCAGCAACAGGAGTATTAACCCCCCACATACATCAACATACATGAATATACATGTCTTTTGATATGAAAATAAAGCTGTAATGATGACGGCCAAAACAAGAATACAATCAAAAATATTTTTTATCAACAATGACGTAAAATATACTCTGATCAAAATAATCCCAGGAGAAGGAGAAGTGGACCTCTTCGTCGAGACTCTCCATCCTCCCTGCTCTGATTAAGATGGCGAAAACACCACCTCCTTATCTTTCTGTTCTTTCTTTTTTTTTTTTTCACATCTTCATGCACAGGAAAGCCACAGCCAACTCCTCTCGCTGTCGCATTCGGGGCTTCTCTCACCGCCGGCATTGTTGTTTTGCTCTGTTCGTTTTTTTTTTTTTTTTGTTTCCAACAACTCGCTCTGGAAAGAGGTGCCACAGAATCTGCGTCCCCTAGTAGTACGTAATGATATATAAAGAAGTAGATGGAGTTCTTATGGAGTATTCTGCTGACGGTTATCGGGGACATGTTCTGACGTCTTTTGTTGTACCTCCTGCTTAATTGAGATTTAAGACTTTAAGGCTACAGTATGTCAGTCTTAATATCCACATTGCTAATGATGGTTTCTCAGGTGTTTCTCCCGTGCAAATATCTTGTGAAGCACCAAAAGTTACCCGCAAAATACCATCCGAATAACAAAAACATATCAAGGTTTGATCAAAAGGGTTTGTGATTCATCGCCCAGCTTAGGGCTGGGCTTAGGGCTATCATGAGTTACATAGATAAACGTGTGTTAATGTCTTCTGAGTTCTCTTTCAACATGTAAATGGGTCTTTTTGTTTCAAATCAGAAGTAGCCGTTCTGTCAACATGTTCCTATTTTATTGACATAATCTGCTGTTGCTTTCTTATTACATTTGTAGATCGGGGGTTCCCTCACCATTTCCTTCAGAGACCCCCAAAATCAAACCTCATTCAATCTGAGATCCCCCTATTTTAAAACATGTCTTTATTAACAGTTTCCACTTGTCTTTGCCCAAATTGGTTCTATTTTCATGGTAGAGGGTTCAAGGTGTTACAGAAATTAAAGGGTCGCTTTAATCTGCAGTTTGTCATTCGGTGGTCTTAAATAAAGAGGCAGACAGACGCTGGTTTTACTTGTACAAGGGTCCGATCAGAGATGTGCTAAGGAGCAGCTCTCTCAGTTGAAACGGTTTATTTTGGGAAGTCCGAAACAATATATAGTCAGTTTGTGTCATGAACTATGTGACGAATGTTGTCCTCGCTCTCCGCAGCTGAGTCAAGGTGAGGCCTGAACACTGATAGCTGCGTCTGGGACTCCAGGGCTTAGGAATGTCTGTGGGACGCGGTGAGGCCTAAACGCTGATAGCTGCATCTGGACTCCAAGGCTTGGATGTCTGTGGGAATTATGGGAATTGTGGGGAAATATGTGACTGGGGTTATATGAGGTTGTGTTCGTCATTATGTGTGTGCATATATGTTTATGTGATTACACAGATTTATATATATTGTGACCTTATTTTGTTACAAAGGTTTTTAAGGTGTACGATGTATTGGAACATACTGTAGTCAGGGATTTTATTCAAATTTTATAATATGTGAACCTCTCTCTCTCGTGATCTCTGGCGACCCCTTGTGGAGGTCTGCTGCGCCAGGCTGGGAACCACTGTTCTAGAGTATTTCTGTTCGTAGTTTCAAGTTCAAGAGATTATTTGTCACATACACACATACGGTCGTACATATATGCAGTGAAATGTCATGACACCCGGTGATTACGCACAATAAGCTCTATAAGCTCGAAAAATACGAAAAATTCTCAAATGTGCGTAATCGACACGCGGCAGTTTGTTGTTGTGGTTTTATTCAGGACGGAACCTGTTGAATGTGTCCCGCAGGCCAAGCACATCATGAGCTGCTACTGGGGGGCGAGCAGCAGCGCCGCTGATCGCCACGACCCCAGCCTGCCCTACCTGGAGCAGTACCGCATCGACCTGGGACAGTTCTGCCAGCTCTTCGGGGCCCTGGGGCCCTGGGAGTGCGGCACCCACACCGCCACCCTGGCCGCGCGCCTCTTCCGCCTGCTGGACCAGAACAAAGATGGCCTCATCAACTTTAAGGAGTTTGTCACCGGGCTCAGTGAGTGGGAGCTGCAGGTCATGAGGAGGTTTGGGGACGTGACAGAAATGTGAAAATAGAAATTCTTCTTTTTCTTCCACAGGCGGAATGTACCATGGAGACATGACAGACAAGCTCAAACTGCTGTATAAGCTACACTTACCACCAGGTGACCGGGAAATATTACACATTTATAATATGTATTTGTATGTATTTAACACCAGTTTATCCTTTTACGAGCTCAGCAGAGAGTTAATGTTGTGTTTTTTGATGTTTTCTCCTCGTTAGTCTTGTGTCCTGAGGAAGCAGAGTCTGCACTGGAAGCAGCACAATTCTTTACAGAGGACAGCCCCCCCGGTAAACACACACACACACACACACTCTCGCACCTTATACTAGTTTTAATGAAACCCTTTTGGTAGCAGAGATGCGCAACCATCTCCTGAAAATACAAGAAGCTCCCAAAAAGTGCCTACTGAGAACTCTTCTTTGGAAACAAAGTACTGGTTAGATTTGTTCCACTTCCCAATCGCTTACCTTGCTATCTGACCTAAAGGAAGCTCTGATAATAACAGTGCATAGAATCATCTCGTTCATTACCTTCCCCGTTTCTACCTAAAGTGGGCGGTACACCCAAAAAGACGAAAGAATAAACAACCAACATGTTGTCAGTATACTCGGGAAGAACCCAGTTTACTTCTTTATACCTCATTCCATGGCACGAGGGGGCGCAGAGTGATTCTGTGGCACCTGTTTCTAGAGCGAGTTGCCTCTATGTATGTATGTATGTATGCATGCATGCATGTATGCATGCATGCATGCATGCAAGCATGCATGCCCGCCCACCCAAATCACCACACAATTTTGTTGTTCTCTTGTTCTGAAAACATATTTTTGGTCAACAAGTTCTACTCCATCTAAGTATAGCCGCCTTAATACTTACTTTTGCCCTCTACCAAATACATATAGTGCCTGACCTACCACCTATATCACTTCATAAGAGAGAGATGATTTGTCCATAAGGTTTTGTCTTGAGAACGTCTTTAAGAAGTGCCCTTCCAGACACCCTGGATAAGTAGCGCTGAGTTTGACTGGTACCATGTTTAGTGCCCGTCTGTCCTAACAGAACTTTTTTCATCTTCCTTCTCTCTTGCATGTTACTTCTTATTGCAAAAATCCTCAATATCCCTCTCTCCCTCTCTCTCTCTCTCTCCCACTCCCTCTCTTTCTCTCTGTCTCTCACTTTTCGCCTTCCTCTCGTCCTTCCCCCCCCCCCCCCCCCCCCCCCCTGCACATGCCGTGTGGCTCTAGAATATCCTCTCCTGTCTGATGTGGACTTACTGGTGCGGCAGGAAGGGAGCGCAGGTATTTGTTCCTGTGGCTTCAAGATATTTCTGTCGAGCCCCCGGCCCTGTGAACGTCGCATTGATTAGTTGATGGGTTGATTTCCTTTTGACTCGCTGTCTCATTCCACCCCTCCTGTGGTCTGTCCTCGCATCTCCTTCCTCCTGGATGTCCGCGGCCCGTGTCTTTGGCCTTGTGTCGTAGAGTTAGGCTTTTCAAGTATGTTCTCTTTTGAACAGACGAACCCAACTCGTGCATGCTTCTTACTAGGCGTCCACCATCGCTGCTTTTTCCACTGTCCTGCACACAGATGCATTTAGACCAGTGGTATTCAAACTGAGGGGCACACACCCTAATGGTCGGTTGAGGAATTGCTTGGGGTTGCGAGGAAAAAAAGGGGGGGCAGGCATGACATATGTATTTTGAGGGTTAGAATATATATTGGTCTACTTTTTTTTTATAATATTAATAATAACAATAACCTTTATTTGTATCTTTCATACACAACTTGTAATTTAAAGCGTTTTCTATTAAAAAAGGCCGTCAGATAGTGACTATAAAAGCAAAGCAGGCAAGCAAAATGCATTTACAAAATTCCTCAGCGAATTATTTTCTGTGGTCTTTTACTAAACTATAAACTACTATATAACTAGGCAAATGGGATTGTTGTATATTTGTACTTTTTGGGAGTTGAGCCCTTGAAATCCGAGGGAGACAAAAAAAGTTTGAATACCACTGATTTAGACAGTGAATTTGATGACATTTAACATGCTTCCCTGTCGAAAGTAAAAAAATAAAATAATAATAATCAAAATCCTGTGATTTACAAATATGTGTCTATGCGTCCCTGTGGTGAAAACCGGATTGATTGGAGTGTTGTCAGTTCCTCTCTGCCGTGGGTGTTTGGTGGCATTGGGAAGACGATTAAGATGATTCCCTCCCCCGCACGCAGGAGAAGAGATGAAAGATGGTGCTGATGGAAGTGCCGACGGCGACGAGAAGAAAGGTAAAAACACGCAGAGTGAGAGGAGCCCCGTCGTCTAACCAGCAGCTCTCAGAGAGCGTCCTTGACCTCCTTGCTCTGCCGTGGCCTGTTTCAGAGGACAAGGTGAAGGATTACAGATACTACCTGAGGATGTGGGCCAAGGAGACGGAGCCAAAGAAGGAAACCATCAAGGACCTCCCCAGGATGAGTCAGGTCTGCACCGCTCCAAAACATTTAAATGTGTTTTAGATCAATTACATGAACTCTCTCTCTCTCTCTCTCTCTCTCTCTCTCTCTCTCTCTCTCTCTCTCTCTCTCTCTCTCTCTCTCTCTCTCTCTCTCTCTCTCTCTCTCTCTCTCTCTCTCTCTCTCTCTCTCTCTCTCTCTCTCTCTCTCTCTCTCTCTCTCTCTCTCTCTCTCTCTCTCTCTCTCTCTCTCTCTCTCTCACACTCACTCACTCTCTGTGCTGTTAACCTATCACATTCCCACTGGGGTTTGCAGTGGCCAGAAATTTTAAAGTTTGACGGATAATGCCGATTTAAAACAATCCTTGAACTGATCGAAAGATCTACAATTGAAAATTAACCTAAAACGGCTTATTCCACAGAAATATACATATGTTTAGAAAAGTAGCACCAGCGATAATATGAAATGATTGTACTAGTCAATACGCTGGTGTAGTAAATACGGGCACAACCTTATTGTATAACTATATAGATGTATAGATAGATATAGTCGGGTGCGATATACGTATACTAGCAAAAATAATGGTTATGGCATTCAAATAATATTATTAATAGGATAATGGGCTGACTGAAGGAGTAAAACAAACTGTGTGTGTGTTGCAGGAGCACTTCATCGAGCTGTGTAAAACGCTCTACAACATGTTCAGCGTGGAGCCTCTGGAGCAGGAGCTGTACCACGCCATCGCCACGGTGGCCAGCCTGCTGCTGCGCATCGGCGAGGTCGGCAAGAAGTTCAGCAGCAACAACAACACTGTGAAGAAAGGCGAGACGGCCAAGGCGCCGGCCGCGCCCCTCCCCGCCGCCAAGCCCGAGAAGGAGGAGTGGAGCTTGGGCGAGGGCGCCTCGGGACACGCCCAGGTGTGCCGGGCGCTGGCGGAGGCCCAGCTGGAGACGACGCCGCCGCAGCAGGCGTCGGACGAGGAGGCGAAAGACGACACGTCGGTGTCGTCCTACTCCGTGGTGAGTGCCGGCTCGCTGCAGTGCGAGGACATCGCCGACGACACCGTCCTGATTGGCGGCGAGGAGGCGGAGCAGCGGCGGCGGCGGAGCAGCACCGTGCCCGACGCAGATTGGTCCATCACCTTCGAGCAGGTGCTGGCGTCCATGCTGACCGAGCCACCGCTGGTGGACTACTTCGAGAGGAAGGGAGACATTCAGGCCAAGATGGCCGCCTGCAAGGCTCAGAGGAAAGTGGAGCGGCAGACCAGCTCCTCCAGCGACCACGAGCTGGCCCAGCACTCTGTCTGACACCCCACCACGCAAACGCCACCTCCCGTCAGGCTTCGCTTCTTTATGCAGATCACCAGGAGTTCAGCTCACTTCAGGATTAATTTTTAGGGGAGTCCACAGGCGGTTATTTTGAAACAAATCTGTTTTTTAGAGATATTCCAGTTTATTGGAAAATAGGCTTTTTGTCCATCGACACCAATTTCATCTCTGGGTGTCTAGTACTGAGGTAATGACGGGCTGCATGCTAACTGCGTTAGCGCAATGCAGGGCTGCAGATGGGATCAACTAGCCTAGCTCCCATGGAAAATTTCCCAGATTTCAGAACCGTGGTATCCCTTTTAAGCCTGTTCCGGTGGAGTGTGGAACAATAACTTTTCTGTGCAGATTTGCACTTCTTCTCTGTATGTCCGGAAAATATTAAGCATTAACGGGTGTTTTTCTGTTGCCATGGTACCCTGATCTCCGCAGAAACCGCTCCAAGAGCCAGTGTAGATGTCTGTACTAACCCCCAGCATCCATCCTGCCTTACAGCAGTCTTAACACAGTAAAGTCGTTTTATTAGTCTCTTATATTAGCCAGGAATCTCTTTCTTGTGTTAACATCCAATGGGATGTAGCGCCTAGAGCCCACAGTCGCTGATTTTTTACCCGGAAACCACCGTTTGTATCCTTTTATTTGCCTTATGAGGTTCACAGCTCACCTTTAAGTCGCGAATGTCACTTTTTATTCTACATTCATGTTCGTGTGAGCATCCCCCGTCGCATACCAGTATTACTCCCTGTGCAAACATACGTCCATTCCATTTCCAGTGTCATGGTCGTCCCCTCTCCGCCTCCTACACATTTAATCTTTTTTTTTCTATTCTTGATATACTTTCCTCCCCGCATGCTCGGTTTGATCTCTGCCTCATGTTCCTCGTGTGAGAGATCTGGAAGCAGGCTTAACTGTTTTGAACCTGCGGCTACTCCCCCCTCCATATGTGACGCGCCAGCACCCACGTTCCTTTAGAAGTTTCATTTCCCAACTAGGTGCGTTTCCGCCGCTGGCGTCGAATTTTAAAAGCCTGTTGACGAGCCGTTGCCATTGGGATGCGAGCAGTAGAGGGAGTGCTGGCACTTGCTCCTATTGATCTCACTCCTGACCCGGTATTGAGACTGTCCTGATAGTTGTCCAACTACAAACTAAATATAGCCACCTCACACTAACCGCAGCTTGGCATTTGAAGATTTAAAAACGAGTCGAAGTGAGCCGGATGCGTTTTGTGCTTCGGCTCAGCGACCGCAGTGTTATATCCCGTCGAGCACCAAGTCCTATCTATGTTATGATGTAACGTTGCTGCACAGGATTTCTGATTCATCGGAAAAAAAAAAAAATCTGTCAGGCTTTGCACCCGCCTGTTTCCGATATCCAACGGAAAACGACTGTTGTTTGAGTTGAGAGACTGTTCTTTTTAAACGTGAGATGATTCTGTTAAACCACATTAATTTTAACCTGGAGCACACAGACGTTGCAGACGTGCCATCTTTGTGTTCTGGTGTCCGGGTAGCTCTAACACCCTTGCTCTATTCCCGTACTACATTTATTTATTCATACGCCTGCATTTTAAATTGCTCTCGATCAGTACTGTATTATAATGTGTAATAAATACTGAATTAAACACCTTTTTCGCTGTTGTGGGTTTGGATACTGACAATTCCATTCAATGTGTGTGTGTGTGTGTGTGTGTGTGTGTGTGTGTGTGTGTGTGTGTGTGTGTGTGTGTGTGTGTGTGTGTGTGTGTGTGTGTGTGTGTGTGTGTGTGTGTGTGTGTGTGTGTGTGTGTGTGTGATATTTTTTCCAGCTACTGGGTTTGCCCTTTTCTTTCCTCCCAAGACTTTCTTCTTCTGATCCATTGTTTTTCATTTTCCTTTTTTTTTTTTTTTTTTTTACCCTTCCTGTCACTTGAGTTGGTGGAGATATTGACAGTTTATCTAATTCATTATGGCTGCCTTTCACTCCTTGCACGTCTTCAATCAGCGCTGTATTAAGATTTTCCTGTAATATTTTACCCCTAGCTGTCCTGTTTGTCTACAGTAATGCAGTGGTGGTACATAACAAAGTTAAAGTACTTTTTAGTGTACTTAAGTACATTTTAACAGTTCCTCTTAAGTATATTAAGTTTACCAGACCTTTGACTAATAAGTACTAAAACAGCTCTGACCCCTGGAGGCATGGACTCCACAAGACCTCTGAAGGTGTCCTGGGGTATCTGGCACCAAGAAGTTAGATCAGATCCCTTAAGTCCTGGAAGTTGTGAGGTGGGGCCCCCATGGATCGGTCTTGTTCCAGCACATCCCACAGATGCTCATTCGGATCAGACCCTCACCCCGTCCATCCACATGATGTAGAAGAAAACGTGATTCATCAGACCAGGCCACCGTCTTCCATTGCTCCATGGTCCAGTTGTGACGCTCACGTGTCCACTGTAGGTGTTTTGGGTGGTGGACAGGGGTCAGCATGGACACTGACCGCTCCCATACGCAGCAAGCTGCCATGCACTGTGTGTTCTAACACCTTTCTATCATAGCACCATTCACCTTTTCACCACTGGTACAGTAGCTCTTCTGTGGGATCGAACCAGACGGGCTAGACTTCACTCCCCACGTGCATCAATGAACCCATGGGCACCATGACCCTGTCGCCGGTTCACCGGTTGTGCTTCCTAGGACCACTTTTGGTTGGTTCTAAACACTGCATACCAGGAACACCCCACAAGCATCACAATGTGGTCCTTGTCAAAGTGGCTCAGATCCTGACGCTGCTTCATCACATCAACTTCAACAACTGACTGTTCACTTGCTGCCTGATATATCCCACCCCTTGACCGGTGCCATTGGAACCAGACGATCAATGTTATTCACTTCACCTGTCACCTGGTTGTGGTTGATTGGTGTATAAACTTTTTACTCTGCTGTATGTTTATTATCAGTCTGCCCCACGGTAGTACTCGATGCTGTATTATAGACATATCAGGGCGCTGGGTATGAAGAGTACCTTTAATACTTTTGGTACATTTAAGAGACGGTAATGACATACTTTTACTTTCGTAGAAATGTCAACATGGTTCTTTAACTGGAGGAATTCTGTGTAAAGGTGTTTCAGATTCTGGAGCCGCAGTTCGTCGCTTGTCCAGCAGGGGGCGCGGGGGGCGCTGGCGCTGCTCGGTAGACCAGTGCTGCGGCGCCGGCGCTGATGACGTGTTTCCGGTTCGTTATGAAAGCATCCCGGGAAGAAGCAGAGGCGGCGTCGCTCACGTTTCCTTCCGAACAATTTGTTTTTTTTTTTGTTTTTAATTATTTTCCAGCGAGAAGTCAAAAGTCAAAATGGTCCAAGAATTCCGGGTGTCGAGGTGCTTTTCGTGTCGAACGTTTCAAGTACAACAGGTAACGGGCGGCGGCGTCGTTTGCTTTGTGTTCGTCCCGGGAGGTTTGGTTATGAAAGTTCTTCACTCGTCGGCCTGCTTGAACAGACATTTGCGTTACGTTCGTCTACGTTATCCATTATCTACACTTTGGAAAAACAAGAAAGGTGTAAACACACACACACATACAAACTTGTTGGTACCCTTACAGCTCATTGAAACAATGCTTCGTTCCTCCCGAGAAGGGATGAAACGAGGAACAACTTTCTCATGTATACCTGCGTGCCTTTTGGTTTCGTCCCAGAGTCGAGCAAAGACACTGAAAATATAAATTATTGCGCCAAAAAAAAAAAAAAAGGATCAATTATATTCTAAAATGGCCTGGGCATATTTGACGGTACCCCTTTTTTTTTTTTTTTTTTAGAAAAGAGTCCAAACAATTGGATTACAGCGATAATTCGCTTCGTAACTGTTCTCTTTCATTTGTATCACATGTCTTCGATCTTGTAATCAGCCGTTCGGCCCATTTAAATGGGGGAAATCCGTCTCAGTCGCAGGTCATGGGTCCCTGCAACCGGATGATGACCCAAAGCGCACGGCTCAAAGCACCCAAGAATGGACAAGAACAAAACATTGCACTGTTCTGAAGTGGCCTCGATGAGCCCTGATCTGAATCCTATGAAACATCTATGGGAAGAGCTGAAACACGCGGTCTGGAGAGGGCACCCTTCAAACCTGAGACAAGCTGGAGCCGTGTGCTCAGGAAGAGGGGGCCAAGCTACCTGTAGACAGGTGCACGAGTCTCATTGAGAGCTACAGACATTGCTTGATTGCAGTGATCGCCTCTAAAGGTCGTGCAACAAAATATTAGGTTAAGGGCCCCAACATTTTTGTCCATGCCATTTTTATTTGTTTTGTTATTTAAAATATTCTGTTGAATCGAAAATGAAAAGCAAAGTCTGATTTCTGATAAATATGGAATAAACAGTGACGCCAGTTACTTGTGAGTTTCAAGTTATTTCAAAGAAAATTGGGTTGTTTTTTTCGTTTAACGGTACCAACTTGTGTGTGTGTGTGTGTGTATATATATATAACAGTTTTGTTATGCGTTTTCTCAGGTGAAAAAGGCCAAGAAATGGTGCTGCAAGCTGTGTGGAGAGAAGCAGTCGCTCCTCAAGGTACCGAACACAACGGAGATGGTGGATTGAACCGGATTTTGATCAGGTCCTTGAGGTGCTTGAAAAGTCCGCCATCATTGAATACCAGTGATATTTTCCCAGCTTTTGTTATTCAAATTTGCTTTCATGACAGATGATGCCCGGGAAATGTCAATTGAACCAGCATGGTTGGAAATGGACAAAACAATAGTAGATGATAATGAGATATATATAGATATATATGAGATGAGACTATGATTGTATTTTATAATTAATATATTGTATATTATAATATTTTAATTAATAAATATCACATTTAAAATGTAATTATAAGATGAATAAGATAAAAGTCCTTAAATGTAAAATAAATAGTACTTAAAAAGTACTTGAAAGTCGTCACATCTAATTTGTAATGCCAGGTGAACCCTGAATAAAGAAATGACAAATGTGTCCGGGGGAAATTAATGTATTAACATTAAAAGTGATAATTGTTCAATCATCAGTTAATAAGAATATTGGAAGGGAGGGTTTTTTTTTAATTTGCTGAAATCTTAAACTGAAACATAGAAATGTTGTAATTCTATGTTAAAAGATGCAGTTTGGTATTATTTGGAAGCTCTTTAGCTTCAAGACGTTGCTTTTGTTCTGGACGTCAGAAGATTGAAGCTCTTCAGTAAAAAAAGACCTGTTCCTCTTTCTCTGAAGGAGTTCGGTCGAGGTTCAGGCGCCGACTGCAGGCGTCACGTCCAGAAGCTGAACGCCAGGCGGGGCGAGGTGCTGGAGCAGCAGGAGCAGCAGGAGCAGACTGCCCGGTCGCTATGGTAACCACTGTAAATCCTGGGAATACCTAGAATTTTTGTAATGCAGTTTTGGGAAAGTCATCAAATAGGACGAATGCTGAATTTTTTTCCTTTCAGCAGAAATATGCAATAAAAAAAAGAGATTAACATCCATGTGAGTGGGCGATGTATAATAACAATATATAAATGTGTCCACTGGAGGTTTATTTCACAACTTTGTGGCTCAGAACACGATTGTTCCTTTGAATTATGTTGGATTTGTGATGGAGAGCGAGGTGCGGTCGCTGCCTGTGTTCCTTGACTTAAACA
>NC_137199.1:16988981-17028981 GCF_960531495.2 Zeus faber | reverse complement strand
CTAAGTGATTTGCAACCCGAGTCACTGACTCTTGCCTTGACTTCAGCACATGCCGGACCAATCAGCTAGAGCAGGGGGCGGGCTGAGAAAGGAGTTGAAACAAGCGCCAAAGTGGTTTCTTTCACAGGACTCACAGGACTAGATTAATACAGTATTTTACTTGATACATTTAATGAGTAAAGAGTTAATAGTGTGGGTGACGCGTTGTCGAGCTAGATGGAGGGCTGTTTGTGGAGGTGAGGGCTCGTCACTCCTGAGTCTTCAGTCAGTGGTTTCAAACTATTCGTTCAAAATTGCACATCACAAGACGAAGATATTTCACTGCGTATATGTATGAAAGTATGTATGTGACAAAGCGCAGCCTCAGCCACCAAGGGGGTGGCGTGTCGTGCTGTTGTGGCCTTAATTGGTATGGCAGGATGGCCAGTCTTAAAAAGAGACTTGAAGTACCAGAAAACCCCTGCCAGAACCTCCATCACAGACGGGTTGCAGCTGATCAGAAGTGAGTCCCTGACAGTGGCTGCAGCTGAAACAGGCCTGAATTTGGGTGCTTAAGACCTGCAAGTGCGTGGCAGACATTGTCAGCAGGTATTGGCTTTTTCATGTCCCCCAGCTGCTGTTAACCACTAGTGTGAGGCTGTGTAGCAAGACAGGGAAGACCCCGAGACACCAAAAGCTTCTGTTCTGGCCCCTGCACAAATTGCACTGCCCTCACGAGGCCTGTACTAGTTGTCCATTAACATGTTGTCTGCAGCCGAGGTGGACATGGTGCATGGCCGAGCTTTAATACGTCCCAGCTCTGCCTGTTGCCCTCTCGCCTTCCATGGTGCACCTTCAGGAGCGGACACACCCATCTGGCAAGCGGTTACAGCAGTACAATGTTTATCTTGGGTTGAGCAAATTGTGCCCAGACAGCTTGTGGCGCAATCTGACAGTTCACCTGCTACAAGTCTCGTGACAAGACCCGCCAGGGGCAATATTCTTCCCTCCCACAAAATAAATGGTGTGGGTGTTGATCTGTTGGCATGGGACCTGGCTGTGTGCCGTGCCTGGACACGTTTATGCTCCTCTGGGCGTTGCGGTGTTGTTCCACCGCTCTTCAAGTGGCTGCAGGGTGGGGTGCTCAGAGCTTCCCTTCAGACGTGGAGTGTCTATACAGCTGCTGGGGTGGTTGCACGGCCTTTTATTAATAATAATAATGACAATTCCAACCTCGTGGTCTGTTGTTGACAAGATCATTCTCCAAAAAGGTTGATGGTCCTGTGTATGCTCTTGTCATCCCACAGGACAGAGTTATTGATTAAAGAATGAATAAAGAGTTATCGGTGATGGAGTTTAACTCCCCTTGCAGACTAACTCTGTCCTAGGATGCAATGGCACAAATACTGTGTATGCCAAGTACGCTGACGAGACAGGTTAAAAAATAAAGTAAATAGTTAACCCCTTTTTGTGGTGTGCCATGGGTAATATAATTGGAAATCCCACATTTTGCTGTACGCCTGCAAAACAGTTTACATAGGCATAGTGAAACAACTCAAAAACAAACCTTGGGGGAGGTGCGGATACAGGGCGGCTTCGCGTAGACCTGTGGGGCCCTGCGGGTCCTCGGAGAGGGGGCCGACCAGGGACTGCAGCTCCCCTGTGGAGGGGTCCACCTCTTTGGAGCTCAAGTGGGTCCACTCCTCCTCGATGCCCGGTTCCTTCTGGCCCTATGGAGAAAAAGCACCAGGAAGTTTAAAAAACAGATAGTGTAACTGCGCCGAAAGCAGAGTAGAAATACCTTCAATACTGGTTCCAAACAATACAACTGAAGAGTTCATTATTATTTTATACGTTAAATACTGAGTGATGGACATGCTACTTTGAAAGGAACATCTCATCCCTTTAAACAACAATAGAATTACCTGGTTATTTACTGCACAGACCCTTAAATTCCACGTATGCCTAATTGATGCAGAACAAATAAAATACTTTTATCTGAATTTGGAATCGAAGGCCTCTTAATGTTTCAATGCTCGTTGGTACGAGTGCAATTTGGTCGATAACATTCAAGTCTGGAATTTCGATGCCCAGCCCTACTGCTCGGTTGGTGTTTTATTTCAGATATGTAACACGTTTTTTCCCCAACCCCTTTTCTACACACGTAATTTTATATTTGATCCTTTGGCGCCAATGTTACCCTTGTATTACTAAAACTATAGTTACGGTATGGCTTTCAAACTAGTGCCAACTCTCATTCAATCAAATTTAGAGGAATATCTACCCTGGCTTCCTTGCTCGTGTTCGCCACATCGGCTGCATCCTCCATCTCGGTGCTCTGGTCCCGCACTCCCTCCGAAGGCCCGGCCCCCCCCGGGGCCACAGGACCACCAGACTCAGTGACAGTCACCTTGCTCCTGTGGCCTTCGTGCTCCACGTCGATATCCACATCGATGCCTAGAAACGCAGCGACAGGACCGAGTCAGAGGCCAGGTTACAAGATGGACGCAAACTTCTCATTTGATTGGGTTATGCTGGAAGCTGTCAGACTTATGGAGCTAAATGAGGGGAAACTGGGCGTACCAATCTTGCAACTTTTTTGTCAAATTTACAAAATTGTACTTGAGTCTGAATTTTGTCAAACTTCATGAAACGATTCTGCTCGTTATATGAAGGGAAAAAAAAAAGAAAAAAAAGACTGCTGATGATTTACCTAACGGACTCAACATGGCCGCCACTTCCTCACCAAGTTTCTTCAGCAAGTCAGCATTGACCTGAGACGTTCCCGGAGGATTAGGATCTACACCTAAAAAGTAATTAATTTTTATTACATTGCAAAGACAATCAACCAAATTCCAGTTAGTTGCAGAACTGGATGAAAGTACATTTCCTGGTCCGGGTCCGGGCCTCACCAGAGGTGTTGGTGCTCTTGTCGGCAGGCTGGGCTGCTGCAGGACCAGGACCGGATTGAGTCCCACTGGCTCCCGGCTGGTTCTGGTTCCACATGCAGTGCCTCATCTTCCTCATCCATTTTCCACGAGGAAACCACTGGACAAGAGACCAAATAATTGTGTTTCGCGAGGCCCATTGTTTAAAAACGTGTGTTCAGAAGAGTCTGGGAATAATAGTTCTCTAGTGCTATAGTTAAACATTCAATTCCAAAAAAAATTTTCCAATGTGTTAAACAATCTTGTGCATTTACCTTCAGAAATGTATAAATTGTTGTCTTTACAATAAAGGATGTGTACATTTTAATACCCTAAAATAAAAATATAAAGATTGATTTTATTATCAAATTATAATTTTTAACATAGCCAAATCCCCAAATAGCAGGGAAAACGGATAAACCAAATATACCCATCACAGTGTTTCCCCACATACATGGAAACACTTGGCATATGTTATAAATTAAATCTGCCAAGTCAATTCCTGGACCGTAACGTACTTGGCTAAAAAAAGAGCAGAAAAGCAACGGCCTCAGTGTGCTGAGCAGCTTGAACAGGAGGGTCCTCACCTCAAACATGTTGTTGAGCGGGAGCCAGATGGGCAGCAGGGCGTGCTCCTTGTGCAGCCCCTTGGCCTGGCAGGCCGAGCACAGGTCGTAGTCCGGGCACACGGTGCACTTGAAGCGGGTGCCGGCGACGGGGCCCTCGCAGCAGTCGCACGTCACGTTGGGGTGCACCATGTTGGGTGGGTGGTGAGGAGGGAGGGGCCCGAAGGGGGCCCCGGGGGGAGGAGGGGGAGGGAAGGTGAATGGGGGGACGCCGCCGGGAAAGGCGTGGAGGGGGAAGTCACGGCGGTGCTCCTTCTTCTCTGAAAGGCAGTTCGGAAGAAACCGTATGAGGGCCTCTGCAGACCACGGCAAAATAATCATTCATGTTAACTATGATATTTTAGTGCTTTTATGTGCTTTTCTCACCAAATTAATTAACGTAATGTGTGGACAACTCAAGATGGCTGTGACGGTAATGCAGCCCTAAATTACTGTAACAATGTAGTAACTCATTAATTCACATCATGTAGATTTCCTGTCAACGTCCGCCGTTTTGTCTGCATCCGGGTGCTCTTGATGCAAGTGTAATTTTGCACAACACAAACATTTTATTCAATATTTTCTTCAAATATCAAAGTTTCCTCACGGCACTCGGTCGACATGCTTACCCTCATGTGTCTGGCTGCCCTGACAATTTCGGTGGATTTATTGCGGTGTTGCGATTTTACGGGAAATCAAATGCTTTTGCCCAATTCTCTTAAGTTGATTGCCTAATAATTTTGCCAATTTCTGACCAATCCCTTAGCTTTCCTCAAACTATGCTCATGCGTATCCTGTGGACCTGCCCTGCAAATTCCATGTCATTGGGACTAAGGGTTCATGAGATGATTTTTGAAGGTTTGAAGAAAATAAAAAAGGCAGAAAAACATTATCGGGGGATGTTATAGGTCCCAAATGCTAAATTGTGCAGAATGTCCAGCTGCGTGTGTATCAAGTTTGACTTTGCTGGGACAAACGGTGGCAGCAATGAGTCAAGACTCAGAAGGCATGCTATAGCGCCCCCTCTGGGCCAATCAGTGCCATTGTTCGTGTCCAGGTTACGTGTAGCCTGGACTATAGGTTTGCCAAAATGGACAAAAAGTTACCAATGTACGAATGAGTTATTGAAGAAAATAAATGAGAATTCCGGCAATAACAATAGCTCTCCCTGCTTCGCAGTAGAACCTTAAAAACACTGATTATTTATCCTGTACTTATCTGTTTTCAAAGTTACACACCAAAATAAGGGCGAAGACCAACTAGGCATTATAAATCCATCTGTTTGTTTACACTCATTTAAAAACAACAAGCAGCTTCCAAGCAGGAAGCGATGCGGCATTCATGGGAAACTCGGAAACTAATTTGTTTGGGAGGTGATGATGTGGCCACTGGAACTCTGAACTATTTGATATTAGTACCTTTAATGAAGATGTGGAAGGTGTTGTCCTTCATGTAGTTCTGACCGATCGCCAGCTCGTCATTGGAGGAGAACGCGATCATGTCCCCGTCCTCATCTGGAGGGAAACAGACAAAGGTTCAGTCTGATTGGGATGCAACCCAAAATACTGTAAACACAGCTTTTATTTAGTCCCAAGCGAGACTTGAGACCGGGGGATGAAGGAATGTGCCGGGGTGGAACATTTCATCCTAAAATTGCCAGCGCGCGCACACAAAAAATAAACACTCTTTAGTAGCTATTAGTTACCAGTAAATGACATCTTGGTTTCATAGATATAACAAATATTGTTTTGGTGGATGGGTTATGCTGCTCGGATTCCATCAAATGATCCGTAATTAAGAGAATGCCGATTTCGAACTGAGCTGCTCTGGAGGATTAAACGGCGTCACTTCCAGCAACAATTGATTGGGTTTTGGGGCGAAAACGAGTTGGAGTGACACGCGGAACCAGTTTTACTTCTGAAAACAACTAAATGAGGATCCCCGTGCGTCTTTGATTCTGTAATATTTGTCGTGCAACTTCCATGACAGAACGTGCAGAAAATAAACATAAGTCTTGAAAAAGTAAAAAAAAAAAAAAAAACTTAAAATAACATTTTATCATATAGTATGTTCAGGGTTTTTAGCTCTTAGCGTGTATTTGTTTTATAGACTAAAATGGTGTGGACCCAAAGTCTCAAGTCTCTGAAGAATTGTTAAGAATAAAATGATGCAAAAATTAAAAAAAAGGTAAATCAAATAAAATACAAATAGACTTGTTTGTTCTGTCTGCCTGGTACTTTGCCCTTCCATTAAATAAACACGATGACGACATCTGCTTCTTATTTGTGACCGAGCCACAGTCACAACGGTTTCAAGTCCAAAAAAATTAAAAATTAAAACAAAAACACTTTTCGACTAAATCGACAACACGACTGTGACGTCATGTGTTCAATCTCGGCGAAACGTTGGTTCGCGCGAGAGGTCCTTCCTTCCGGCATGACGCGATCAACGACGACCTGGATTATTATGATTCTGATTATTATGTAATGGAACGAAACGAGACAACGCGCCGGCTACAAGTGAGATGTCGGCAGTGGAGTCGGTCGTATTCCTGTAAACCTTCTCAACGTGCATCTTCTTTAAAATATCACTCTTGTTTGGGTATTATAATTCTCTGGGTTTTAAACGAAGACATATAAAGTGACGGCGATGGTTTCTTTGTTTTTAATCAGTAAAACCACCACGTATAGAGTGAACAACAACAAGCGTCCTCCATTGCCCTCCTTTACCTTTGTAGTACATCTGGTAGGTGACTCCGCCGAGGCCGGGGAACACCTCGGCCACCTTCCTGTTCAGCAGAGGGTACACCAACGCCTCCAGGGTGAAGCGGCGGACCTCCTTGTGCGAGTCCTCCCTGCCGAGCAGGTAGGCTTTGACGGTCAGCGGCATGACGGCGCGGCGCTGGAGGGTGACTCAAACGACGGCGTGTGACGGCGCTCTGCGTACGGGGTTCGGGCTCAGACGCTTTTGCCCCGCTGCCCGCCGCGGAGGTATTTATACCGAGGTTGGAAGCGGGGCGGGGCTTCCCCTGAGCTGGCCAATGGGAAAGGCAGGAATGACGAAGCGCTTTCCAAATCGGGAATTTCCGCACCGAGATGGACGGTCACATAACCACTTTGATTTACTGATCGATTCGTTGTCTTTTATTTTATTCATTTATTTGTGTTTAATCATTTTCTGATTTCAAAAAACGATACAAATAATAATAATAATAATAATAATCTCACAAACCTCTCGACGGCCGCCCGCCGCTATGTAAACAAAGAGGCGGGGCTTTCGGGAGCTGACCAATGGGGGAGGCGGGAATGACGAAGCACTTTCCAAACTGGGAATTTCCAAATGACAGCGTCACATGATGATGAGTTGATTGATTTTTGAGGGTTTTTAATGTAACACATCATTCTATATCCACATGCAAAACAAACACAATACGCTGCAAGTAAAACGTTACGGTTTGCATTGATGTAAACAAGTAATGATTAAAATATTAGTATTATAAAACAATTAATTTATATGATTTAAACATAATGATTTAAAAACACTCAAAATTCCAACGACAAACTCTGAATTTGAATAATTGGAGAAGTTTTTTATTTGTATTTATTTATTAATGTTTTTATTATATTATAATTATAATACTTATTATCGTTGTTGTTTTTGTTATTATCATCATTATTATTATGATTATTATTAGGATTATTATTATCATCATTATTATTATTATTATTATTATTATTATCATCATTATTATAACAATAATAACCTCTATTTGTATAGTGTGATGCAACGTTTAACTCAACGTGCTTTACAGTCATCATCAAATTGTCATAAAAATCAAACAATCAAGTGCTTTAATGAAAATGAGTCGCCCGTCGCCCGTCGTCCATTTAGACCTGGAAGGATCTTGATCCTTCCTCTGTGAATTATTTTCAATTTTCGCGTCTCGGGCTCAAATTATTAATGTTGAACTAAAGGGAAATTCTCAAAATATAGTTTCGGGCCCTTTTTCAATAAATTCCTCAGGACGACCTTGTGTTTTAGTAAATATGACATTTCCAAGTCTCTCGTCTCTCCAGGTGCATTTATCAAAACCAAAACCAACTCTATGATATAATAGGATAACCGCGCTGTCCTAGTAATAATAAAGTTCATAGAGAACATCCCAGAATATGACGTGATGTGTTTTGTGCAGAGATCACTAACACATGTTCCATCTGAGAGTGGGCCCGGCCTCCACATCCTCCTCCACCTCCATCAGCTGACGGTGACTCACCATCGCTGGCTCTGACTCATCCGGGTCAGGAAGCACCTTCTCAGGCCCAGATGCTTCCAGAAGCTCCGAGGAGGTGGAGAGGGGGAGGTTGAGAGGGAGAGGAGGAGGAGGAGAGGGGGAGGAGGAGGAGGAGGAGGAGGAGAGGGGGAGGTGGAGAGGGGGAGGAGGAGGAGGAGAGGGGGAGGAGGAGGAGGAGGAGGAGGAGAGGGGGAGGTGGAGAGGGGGAGGAGGAGGAGGAGTATTTAATTTACATTTTACATACAATTTGCATTGCCCGATTTTCACTTCACTTCAACACAAAAGTGACTATTTTCAAGGTGCGCCAGTACTTCTCCGGATAAAATTCAAGCATTTCAAGCACCTCAAGGACCTGGTACAGTAAGGAGCCTGGGTCATAGTTTTCCTGTGACGTCATTCTTAAATGACTGTTGACATCATTAAATATAGAGACAGCGAGAATAGAGACACCCTGTTGATATTTTCAAACTAAGGTGTATAATGTTTTCCAGTCATTTCAACAGACAATCTAATGTTGCATTTATTATTATTATTATGTATGTTAATATTATTATTATTATTATTATTATTATTTTACATCCTCGCTTTCAATTTTCAAGAAGGGTCACGTTTAACTAGGGTTTAGAGGTCGGGTCAGCTTCTGGCATTACAAAATGAAATTCATAGTTCTTTAGTCTCATTGTCTATTATTTATATTAGTGTATCTACTGTATAATCTATATATCTATAATCAATGGCACTGTCATCTACTTTTCTAAGTGTGTATTTCCAACCCTGTGGATTCAATTCCCAGCATCAGCTATGTGGTGAAAGACATTCTAGAAAATGTGTATCACTTCACGATTTGAATAACAAAACCAGAAGGAATATCAGTGTTTTTTTCCCCCCCAAGGACATTTCAAGCACTTCAGCACACAAAGGTCTATTTTCAAAGTACTGCCGTACTTGAATATACGAGGACAAGATTCAAGCACTTCAAGCAGGCCCAAGGACCTGGTGAGAACCCTGTGTAAAGCAAGATTCCGATCAACTCCATGAAGATCTACAGCAAATACATGTGGATATTTCCGTCGTGAAACAAGGTTCCCTGGTTGGCTTCAACGTGAGGAGACGTGGCACAGCAGCTTCCAGGGTCTTTGAACAAGACCCTTTATTATTTTACAACCGTTTTATTGGAACAGAGTCACTAAGCCTGTGTACACGGAGTATACAGGTATGTACATTATTTACACAACACAATATACAGTATGTGGGCTGCAAACAGGAGCCAGTTTTGGCAGAGCTTTGATGAAAAGTGTAAAAGCGTCCTCTGGAGAGCCCCGCTGCTTCCAAACAGGAGCAAAAACAAGTTTCAGATTCAGAGGAGTCCACGTCCATTCAAACTCGATTTGGGGATTCGGAGGGGAGTACATTCAGAGACATATTCGACACGATGTTTTGCACACATCTGAGGCCCAGACACAAATGAACGGACAAATCGAGAGTCCACGTCGGCGCCTGTCGCTTGGAAAGCTTTCGTGTGGGGGTTTGTGGAGAGCTTGTGAAAAGAGGGTGGGTTTTGGCATTTCAGTCAAAACAAAACATGAATGTTTTTCAAAAGTAAAAACTGGTGTCATTTCCGAGACAAAGCAAAACAAACCAACCAACCGAATAATCAAATGGAAATGCACAGCAAATGTTTATTGGACCTTGTTCTAAATAACGTCAGTTTCTCACAGTACAATTTGGAAAAAAAAAAAAAAAAAAAGGAACAAAATCAATTTGAATATTAACCAATTGCTATGCTTTATGCAGCATTAATTCAAACAAATACGTTTAATAACTTTGCAAATATTAATTTGCCGACGGCCAACACTCAAGTACTGTTTTTATCAGAACTGTTTTAATCGTTAACTGAAATACATTTCAAACAACTGATAAAATTAAGTATTTGTGGAAAGGCCAGAACGAGCGCTGGGCTTCACTTTGAGAAAAAGCCCCAAAGTGAGTCGTCGCCCCCCCGCGTCCAGTTCCCCACACAGCTTCACATTCATCAAGGATTTTAATAAGGTATTTGTATCTGGGATGTTTCCATGTGTGCAAAAGACTATTTGAAGGCAAAAGAAGAAAAAAACAAATAGACATTCTTTGTCCCTCCTTTTTTTTTTTTTTGAAATCCCTGATGCGTTGGCGAGTGAAGGTCACCGCACGGAGCGAGTCGTCCGTGAGCTGAACTCCCTCCCCCAAACCGACGGAGGACGAATTAATAATAAAAAAAAAAAAAAACTTAACTTTCTGATCTAATGAAAAACAAACAGTTCATTCTCCGCTTCATGTCAAAGCGCTTCTACAGCCGGGGAAGTTACGAGAGGAACGACCGGCTTTAAACGAGGCTCCAACGCGTCGCCCAGTCAGAACACGGTGCCTCCGCTCTCACCAGCACAAATACATTGTTTATTGAAATTTAAATAATAACACGAAGAAAAATAATAATAATTATAATAATAAAAAATAATCATTTCTTTCATCTCATGCGAAAGTCACTAGAAGAGCAGAGTACTGGCTTCATATTTTAATAGAAAAAAAACAAAAAAAAAAAAAAAAAAACCCAAAAACAAAAGCAGAAGAAGAGGAGGCGGAGTCAGTTCAGATGTAGATGGGGTGGTACTGTCGATGGGTGAGCTTTTTCCGGCAGGTGGGGCAGGTGTGCGAGCGGGCCAGCGCGTCGCGGAGGCACTGGCTGCAGAAAACATGGCCGCACTTGGTGGAGACCACCAGTCTGCCGCTGTCCACGATCTGCGGCGGGAGGGGAGGGGGAGAGAGAGAGAGAGAGAGAGAGAGAGAGAGAGAGAGAGAGATCGGAGGTCAAGCGAGGCGCGCTGTAAAGTTAAGTTTTTAATCCATTCGTCCGCCGTCGGTTTTGGGGCGGGGGGCCACCCGCATCATCATCCTCCTCCTCCTCCTCCTCTCACTTTTACATTTCTGACCTCAGAACGTGGCAGAATCGCTCTGCAAAGCTTGAACCCGAGAAGAAGTCTAATCAGCCAAAACAGGCGTGGCACTCCCCTCCCCAACCGCTGTAAGACAGTGGATGGGGAGGCACGGCAGGGATCCGTGTACCGGCAGAGGCCGTTAAGTGTCAGAGCATCACGGCTCCATCAACCTCCAACGGCACCCACCTCTGCATACGCGTCCATACACACAGGACAGCTGATGGTCCCCGGAGTCGACCTGAAACACCAGGCACACGTTAGCTAGCGCTCTGTGGAACACCACGCTAGTAGTTGAGGAGTAGCAGCCGCTACATCATTCTGTGTAGCACATGGGAGGACACAATGACATTTCATACATTTATAGATCTATTTTTAATAAAATAATGTTGTGGAAGATATTTGAGATCTATCTATTTCTACATAATCGATCAATCACAATGCGGAATATCACATTTTTTGAAAGTACAGTGAAATTCTCACAGAGCCTCAATCTGTTGCTTATAGGCCCAGATGTGAATTGGAACAAACAAAAAATTGTGGTGATGGCCCCAAAATAATAATAATAATAATAATAATAATAATAATAATAATAATAAGTCACTCTCTAACTGTTGTTGTGGAGGTTTTAGGAGCGAAAAAAGGTCATGGGCAAAAAAGGATGAGTGAGCCACTCCCACTAGTCGCAAATATCACAACTATTTATGTTGTTCAACAACTTATTGTTGTTGGACAACAAATTTGCGAAAGAAATTATGAAATCGATGGAAAAAATAAAAATAAAATGAAAACAAAAAAAAAAAACCCTTTTCTTTAATTTCCCTTTTTGAACCCAGTCGGCGGCAATGAAACACAGGGTCTGTTGAGTTTTGAATATCTTAGTCGTAAACCTTCGGTCGGCATAACACCTCATCCACGGTCCACTATGGTGTACGTCATCATCATCATCATCATCCACCTTTCCCCTAACAGCAGCGAGGGCGTGGCGGCTACAGTACCTGGCTCGACTGCTGGCCTGCAGGGAGGAGAGTAAGGCAGCGTTGAGGAGAGCGGTGGCATCCTCCTCTTCATCGCTGCTCACCACATAACTCTCACTGCTGGTTTCCCTCCTGCTCTGGGAACCTGCAACAACACGAGTCACCAGGAAACAGAAAACAGGTGTAAAAAAAAACAACAAAAACAAAACAAAAAAAACCAAAAACACACAAAACAGGTAAAAACGGAAAACACAAAACAGGTGAAAAAACACAAAACATGTCAAAAACAGAACATCAAGCGTCGTTCCAGCAAACAGGCGTCCCACAAGGCAGCGTCCTGGAGTCACTGTTCCAACGATTGGTAAAATTAAGATTCAATAGCATTTAAACACAAAGACTCCCTCCAGGCGCTCAGGTGTGACGAGCAGGTCGTAAAAGTATTGAAAGTATTTTTACCTTCGTCCAGAAGCTGAATCCGGTTCCACGGCGGCCGGAGGTGGAGGGGGGGGGGGAGAGACAAAGACACCGTTTGTACACGACACAAAACAACTTCACTTCTTGACGACGCCTTCACGTCCTTTATCCTCTCACGTGTCCTTTCCAGTGATGGTCATTAATAAACTGACTTTAAGTCGTATTATTTATTAATGACGTTTGCGTGACAGTTTCCACTGAAAGCTTCTGCTTTGATAAGAACAATAGATCGTCTGCTGCCGTGCGGCGGCAACAGACGGTGAATTGAAAGTACATCTTTAATTGTGCAAATAAGTGGGATTTTGATGCACGTCGCTTATTTGGCTGCGCCGCGTCAGAGGCTTTACCACGTTTTTTTATTTTTTTAAATATCAACTATTTAATAATTCAATATACAGGAAACAAAATGGGGGGGGTTTAATACCATGAAATACCATATACCTCTGTATTTTGGGAGATACCGTACTGTGAGATTTCATAGTGTTTACATCCCTAGTGTGAGCTCTGCACCGTCACCTTGTTCCTCTAATATCTGAACTGAACCAAAGAATGAGGGAGAGCCTGTTTCAGAACCACCTGGAAACAGGTTTTACGGTCATTTATTTCTTCTTTTTGAGGATTTCTCTAAAAACGGGGGGGGGGGGGGGGGGGGATGCACCCGGGCGCGGTTTAAAGCGGCGACACCGGGATACCGGCTCCTATTCGCGCACGCTTTGAATTTTGCGTCACAGGTTAGGTTAAATTAGCAAAATAAAATGGAGAAATAAATAAATAAATAAATAGATAGCCTAGCAACCGCAGGGGGACTCGTACTTGGGCCAATCGCCCAAGCCTCGAATGGAAACCTTGAAATTCCATCACGTCGCAGTTTGTGCTGATGAACTGCGTGGACGTCAGGGTTCATCCAGCCACGCCCACGACCTTCACAGTGAAACCCCTGTGACTGAAACATTACAGCGTTTCCCCATTCTCCGAGAAGAGTGAAAGTTCCAGTTACAAGGGAGCGGCCGTATTTCACACGAGTGGGAATCGTATAGAGAGGCACGTGCGGTAAAGCTACAAAACAGCTGTTGTTCTTAAGAGTTGAAAGCCTCGCATGGCGTCTTGCTATGTGTAGATGAAAGCAGGTTGCATTGCTGCAGTATTTATTTCAGTATTTTACATTCTCTTGCACATTTCATGACTCGTTTCCAACGCTCGACCGACAGGGATCAGCCTGTGCTGCCACCTGTTGGATTTAATGCGCATTGAACCAGCGGTGTTTCTTTTCCTAAACCACTATCACTGCAGTACGTCACAGGACTGACATTTTGAGCACAGCCCGAGCAGACTCCCTATTTTAAAAACAGTCCAAGCACAGACATTAAAGAAAAACAACAAAAAAGCTTTATGCAAAAACAAATTTTAAGGCTAAGGAACAAAAAAATAGTGTTTTTGCATCACCCTGTAGTGAAGTTACTCACCACAACAGAATCATTGTTGGTCAGGTCAACAACAGCAGCTAGTTCGTTTCCCTCACACGTTAGGTCGACCACGTCCTCTTCCCCTAAAAACACGCGCGCGCACGCACACACACACGCGCGCACACACACACACACACACACACACACACACACACACACACACACACACACACACACACACACACACACACACACACACACACACACACACACACACACACACACACACCTCTCTAAACTCCTGCTAAACGAAGCGTCGGCACAACCCCATTGACCCCCATCTTACCAGCCACAGAACTGTCCAATACATCAATGGTTTCTGTGAGGGGAGCAGGGTCAACGGGCTGGCTAGCAGAGCTAGCGTCAGCCGGCGTGCTGCTAGCGTCAGCCGGCGTGCTGCTTGCGTCAGCCGCCGTGCTGCTAGCGTCCGCCGCCGTGCTGCTGGCGCTCCTTGTGCTAGCGGCCCGGCTGTTTTTACGGTCACTGCACCTCGTCCCCAGCGGAGTCGCAGACGTCCTCTTCCTCCTTGGAGTCTGGAAACACAGCAGCGCAAAGTCACGGCACCATTTGAAAGCTTGGAAATCAACCACCTTTCAGCCGCTCGCGAAAACCCACTAGCGTTGTTGTTTTGGTCATGATGCGAGTTTCATGAGTATAGGTGGAGATGGAAATGTGGATTGATGGGTGAGGTGAGATCAGTTTGAAAACTCAGGTCTGACACCGCCACACAGGTGGAAGATTAAAGATGCGGCACGTTAATAGATCATGTAAGATCCAACGAGTGACAATTTCCACAAAGTTGACTCGGGGGCCGCCAGCCAGTGGTTGGGAATCCCTGCACCAGAGGACGTGATGGTGATGGTCGGGGTTTATTTCCCCCTTTCATGGCTACATCTGTGGAACGACTGAACGTTCTGCCTTCAAAAAGTGAAACAAGGAGGAGAGGGAACGCCTGGTGCGTCGCATCTCCGCCCGACTTGGCACCCAACGTTGCTCTCTAAGGGAGCGTTCACTGTGCAACAAACAGGATCAACTTGTATTGAACTTTATCGCTCCTCACGTGTCAATTGATTTTCTTACGGTTAACAAAGCATTTATAATCCAATATTTATTCATAAAATAAAATACATACACAATCGAATGGAAAAAACAATTCTCTCTCTCTCTCTCCAAGGAGGTAAACTGTACAAAGGAGGAGGTCTGGGCTACAAAGGGAGCCGTCCTTAGAGTACAGCTGTCTCAAACCTGGTGAAGAAATCAACAGATCCCTGCGTACCTAGTTGTCTCTGAAGAGGGATGTCTGTACTCTCGCTGCCTATTTACCAGCTGACTGATTTGTCTGGTTTTCTTTTTGGTTCCTTCATGATCCAAGTTTCTGCGACACGACTTCACTGAAAATAATCTCTCTCTCTCTCTCTCTCTCTCTTTCAGTTTTATTTTCACAATTTTCTGGAAGATCACCACAGCTTATAACTCAAGTTGGGTTACAGGAAACGATATTCACAACCCCGTGGCCGTGTTAACATTCCCGATGCTGTGAACACTTAATATTCACCCATGACATGCGAGTGTATGACACCGAACACTCTGATCATCACTCTGATCGCCTCGTATCTGGTTACAGCTTCAGACAAAACCTGCTGAACATCCCTGCAGAGCTGGCACCGTGACATCCAAACCGCCTTTAGCGCTTGGATCCCTTCAATGGTCGCTTGCGGATATATTTTTACAATTATAATAATATGAAAAAAATATATACACACTTTGCCCCCTGTGTTCAACGACCATGGAGGCCTCTCTCCTGCCAACACTCATTTTAAAATAAAACAACCCAACTTGCGTTAACAAACTATTTAGTTGAATTCATTCCCTCACTTTAGTCACGCAACAACAACAACAACAACAACAACACAGTGATGTTTTTGGACGAGTGAAACTTACTGCGCTGCTCATGTTGTTAAAGCCTCCACATTCGCTCAACGGGAAGATTGTGTTCTCGACTGTCTGGAAGGACACAATAATAATCATCATAATAATAAATGAATAATCATTTTAAAAGCACATGACAAATAACGCCATTCGCTACAGACAGGTGGACGCTTAATTCGTCTTCACTGGAAAACCGCAAATAAATGTTAACACACAATAAAACCTAAGAGTGAAATCGAAAATCACAATAAATCTGTGTCAACAAAGGATTTGTCAGAAGTAGAAAATCATTGTTAACCGCGTTCACATTCATACTTAGACAATGTGATCAGCGACGCAGCTTTTCGGATTGTTATCTCTGTTCCAAAAAGGGGAGACACGGAGCCGTTGTCTACGGAGCCGTTGCCCCGGGGAGCTTCGCGGAGCCGTTGCCTACGGGGCCGTTGCCCCGGGGAGCTTCGCGGAGCCGTTGCCCCGCGGAGCCCCACGGGAACAACGGCACCGGTTTGAACGAATAGGTTCGTCAGCGGACGTTAGCAGCGCCACTCGGGCGGACGCGGCGGCGGCGGCGGCTTGAGCACGTCGGGGCAAACAGCGAGTAAAACCACCGTATTAAACACGGAGGGTGCGGGAGGGCGACGCGTCGGGTGCGAGGACGCCGCGGGTGGCCGCTCAACCCGCGGGTGAGGACGCCGGGAGGACCCGCTGCTGCAGCTCGCACCGGATGCTAGCTCATGCTAACAACAGCTTACCCGCCTCCGCGCTGCCACCAGCGACGTTCACCCGCGTGCGACCCCGGCGAACACCGGCGCCCTCTTACCCGACTCGGCGGCAGCGCGTCACATCGTGGGTTCCCGTCGCTGGGACCGTTCGTCGGGCCGCCCGCTCCGGACGGTTGAGGCTCGTTCCGAAGCCCCGACGACGCGAGCGAGGGAGCGGGGTTTGAACGCAGGGCGACGGGGGGCGGAGCTTGGAAGGGAGAGAGAGGGGGGGGGGGGGGGGGGGGGTCGAGCTCACCAAGTGACCGCGGCGTCACCGCCCCCACCGGAACCGGAACTGGTTGGAAAGGCTTTGAAGGAGAGAAAAAAAAAAAAAGATACGAATATGAAGTCAAGACAAATAAATAATAATTTAAAAAAAATAATATTTCTATATAAATAAAAATAATAATAATAATAATAGTATAAAATATAAATAATATGACGGCTATCCCATGAAACCGCCGCACCTCAACGCTGATACTTTGGTTTGAGGCGTCAAGGACAAAAACCTCGGCGCGGAAATGAAGAACTGATACGTTCCCATTCAAACCAGCGACTTTGATCGCCCACGACGAATTGAACTGAATTGAATTTCAGCTCCACCAACTGCAAACGTCTACACTGAATATATGCGGAGATGAACCAGCCGAGTGCGGGGAAGGTCAAGTTTGGGTTGCTATGGACTCTCGTCGCCCTTTCGGGGGGGGGGGGGGGGGGGGGATCACGTCCACTCAGTTGCATCGAGAAATAGGGAACATCTACAAAACGCACGAAAACGGAGGGAGAAAGGAGAAGGGTCGATGTTTCACACAAGATCGTCGCGAGATATTTTTTTCCCCCCCACCGGCCAAAATTCGCAGTCAATGCGAGTGATCCCCCCCCCCCCGAATATGGCGGCTTGCCCCCGGCGATGGGATGTCAGCTTCACATTCCCCATCACAACACTTGCTCCAAGAGCGACGAGGGAGAGTCACGAGGTTTTTCGAGAAGAAGCAGCAGAAGGGGAACTGACACCCGGTGTGGACTCCCTGAAGACGGAATAATATCTGTTGTTTGTTTACGGAGCGTCAAAAATAGGAGGAAGAGGCAGTAGATCCCCGATACTCGTAATAGAAAATAAAATAAATTTAAAAAAAGGACCCTGCACTGGCTTGTGTTTCACCACAGAACATCCAAACCTTCCTCCCACCTAAAGCCAAAATGAAACCGCTTATATACGTTCAGATGGACTCCAGCCAACCACCTCAGGGCCTCAGAGGTGAGCTACCTAATCAATAAAAAAAGAAAACAGATGAGCATCACTGCATACATTTTTCATTTTGTAATTATTACGTTTCCTAACTCGCGTGCGGTAACTTAAACACACTTAATCCAACGGTAATAATAAAATGTAGAATAAACAAAAATGGAAATCAGAAAAAAAAACCTTGACGTGGTGTAACCCGATTACCGTTGACGTGACGTCATCACCACGCGACAAACCCAGAAGTATCCGGCGCGCCGCGGTGGGTGCGTCGGCGTTTGCGAAGAGAACTTTGGCAGCTTAACGTTGAACTACGTCAAACTACTCGAAATGAAGGTGAATCAATTTAAACGGATACCGACGGTTTGTCCTAATGTTTCCAAAAGTGGAGTTACACGTTAACTGCAGATGTAAGAGGATTCAAGAGGTCTATTCGTCACATACATATACATACGTTCATACATACAGTACATGCGGTGAAATGTCTTTGCAACGCACCCGGAGATTATGCACAATAGTTACTAAACCGAACATAATAGCTAACCTAATTCCTACCCAGCTAACTAACTAACTGAAACGAACTAATTCCTAAAACGTGATGCAGTTAGTGAATAGAATAATGTAAATAAAATAAAATAAGACTCAAAGATAATTCAAAGTGGGGGTACAAAATAGAAGGGAATAGTGTATGGGATAGGCTATTTGTATATACAGATATGTGCAGCAAAGTGCATGTGAATAAAGTGAGTATGGAGATATACAGTACAGTATACAACGGTACGACACAGCAATTAAGTAATACAGATCAGCAAAACAGCGTAGTATGCAGTAGCCCAGTACAGTGATGCAGTATGCAGTACAGTATGCTACATACAGTACAGTAAGGCAGTGGGGCCTGTGTGTGTGACTCAGTGATTTTTGTCAGGACCCCTGGTGAGGTCAGCGTTGACAGTTCTTACAGCTTGCGGGGAAGAAACTCCGTCTCAGTCTCTCTGTTCTCGCTGTGTGACTGCGGAGGCGCTTGCCCGACCGCAGCAGCTGGAACAGTCCGTTGTCGGGGTGGTGAGGATCCTTCATGATCCTGCCAGCTCTGCTACTACACCTCCTGGTGTACAAGTCCTGCAGGGAGGGGAGGGTATTTCCAGTGGCACCACCCTCTGCAGGGCCCGCCTGTCCTGAGCAGTACAGTTCCCAAACCAGGCAGTGGTGTGGCCTTTCAGGATGCTCTCCACCGCACCAGAGTAGGAGGACTTGAGGATCCTCACCGAGACCCTGAATTTCTTTAGCTGCCTGAGATGGTTAAGACGCTGCCTCGCCTTCCTCACCAGAGCGTCTGTTTGTAAAGTCCATGTTAAGTCCTCTGTCATGTGGACTCCCAGGTACTTGAAGCTGCTCACCCTGTCGACAGAAGTCCCGTTAATCACCAACTGCACGTGCGTCCTCGGTTGTAATCCACGCCTAAAGTCCACAATCAGCTCCCTAGTTTAATTCAAATAATGTAGATGTATGAAACCAATGATATTATAGTGGATGTGTTTGTACTGTGATGTGAAAGTCAACGCATCGCCGGCTCTGCCCCTGTGCGAGCGGCGCCATAGTTGTTGCTGAAGCCATTTGAAGCTTTTAATTTTCACATGTCGTCAGAGCAGCGGTACGCCATCTAGCGGAAGGGTGACGTCAGTGCAGGACACTTTCACCTCCACGTCTTAATTTTCAATACGTTGTCACATGGATCTTTTCTTAATAAACAATAGCATTTGACTCAAGTGTAACAATACATGTTTTCACAAAAAATAAGACTACTACTGAGTTCAAGAGTTAAAAGGTGGCCTGGAAGTCTTGATGGGTGAAAAACTGCCACAGAAACCTTGCAGCCATGTTGAGTGAAACATCGACCCTTCTTTTTCTCCCGTCCTTCCTCTGTTTTTGTACATTTCGTGTATTTTAAATGTTTCTCTAAGCGACTGAATGGAAGTGACCCTGCAAAAGTGGTGACCGGAGTCCACAGCAACCGTCAAACTTCACATTCCCATTACAATGTACACCATTAATTCTAATTGCCATACCCCGGAATCTTGAGTAGTTGGGGGTTTTACCTCTGATCTTCCCCATGAAGCACCAAAGTCTGAACAGCAAAGCATCTACTGCCAACTGTAAACTAAGGACCACATAAAAAAACAGGAGTCACCCTTTATTTCCATCACAGGGTTTTCAGGGCTGCGAACAGAGTGGACAGTTAAATATGCTTCCGATCCAAAAGTATTCATCACAAGAGAAGGATCCATCACATGGGGCCAGTGCGCTTTAGATGCTGAAAGAAAACCTTAAAAAGGTGGTTCTACAAACCAAAGGTAAGTTCACATGAAGGTCAAATAGCAATTTAACAACAGGTGCCATGTTATTACTTGGAAAACTGAGTACGTTATTGAACAGTAATACATATATATAGTAACTTTTGTTTCCCATTGTGTATATATTTTTGTTGCTGCAAAAAAAAAGCTATTTTTCCAGAGGGAATTGAACTAATATAATATAATCAAGGTAATGTGTTGTAATGGAATATGATATGATATAAAATAACTGAATCTAATAATTTTATGACATAATGTAACATAATATAATCATATCATATAGTCTGCACACACACACACATTCAATACATATGTAAAAGTAACAAAACAAATGACCTGTCTTAGACGATGTACCAGTTATTATATAAAAAGGCAAATTGTTTTTTGGTTTTTTTTTACAGTGAACCTTCATTCTTATTTGTTGGGTATCTGTATCTCAGGAATGCTGCTCACCCCCAAGCAGGTGGCTTTAGGGAAACACCTCTTTTCCAGTATACATGACGTTATATGATGGGCTGGTGGAGTAGCACAGGCAGTAATTAACCTCAGTGAAGGAACAGGTATCACTCATCCCGGTCTGTGCTCCTCCAGCTCAGGTGTCTCAACGGCAGCATGTCCCTCACTCCGGATCAACAAATGCTGCTCTTATTTTCTGGTGTCCATGGAGACGGCACCGGTTTCACCCCCACGGCACCCTACCGCGTCCATACAATGACTGGGCAGGAAACTCGCGCGTGTTCTGCAGTGTAGCTACGCTGCACTGTTCTCCAAGTCATGGGAGTGTGCACATGTCGTGCAAGAGAACCTTGTATGGAAAGCAGTTTTAACATTTAACCCATAGGACCAACTAGTTACTTTTTAAAAGTTACTAGTACTTATATTTTAGTTACTGGTTGCTATTCCAACAGTTACTAGTAGTAACTACTTTAGATTTATGAGTGAAAATGTATTAGGTACTTCTAGTACTACTTATTTATTAGATACTACTTATTTATGTCTGTAGGCTGATGAAATGCATTTTCATTCATCTACTGGATGACTGACTGACAGACCGCACCATTACTGCAAGTTCCTAGGGTTGGGGTTGGTAGATTGGTGGTTCGATAGCACATGGTTCGATGCATACGACCAATAAACAAAAAGTCTTTCTCCTTCGCCCCCTTCTCTGCTCTCCATCTCTTTGGCCACTCCATTGTACACGTGTCAGTGAGAACACAACAGTCCTCAAACGCCATTTTCCACCACCACACATTTAAGTGTGAATATGAAAACCTATTTTGAATTCAACAGGTTTTTTTATGTTGTTTTTTTTTAACTTAAATTGTCTTGACGAACCCTCGTGAGCCTCGGACCCCGGTTTGTGAACTGGGGTGGCGTATCTGACGTTGGAACACATTTGCTTTAAAAAAAATGGATGAAGCCTTTCTCCCTCCTACATGGACTGGAAAACGACATCAGCTTGCGCTTCCACGGCAGTGACGACCTCCTGATGAACTCCCGCCCAAACCTCTTTGAGATGCCTTCCTCTTCAGGCAAAGCAGATCAGCTGCAGAGCAACTACGGCAGTGACCTGAGGTCCCTCCGGAAGACTGCGTTTGACACCATGACCACATCACCAAGACAGAACCCGCAGAGGAGGACTTGCAAGGGGCAGCAATTATTTTGATTTCATTTTCCCACGAGAGGCCGAGTTGTTAGTGCAGACAGTCTCAAACCGTGGGGTCACTTGATATGCACACAGGATCCTGGGACATCTACTGATGTATTGATATTTGATTATGTTTTTAATAAGAAATGTAGTTAAATAGGATTGAAATATATAATTTCTATATAATTAATTTGGAGCTCCCCCCATGTTCTGTGATATATTAACGTAGTCGATGCGATACTAAATTCACATGAACCAGTTTCCTAAAATGCAATGTGGAGTATGGCATTTTTGAAGGTAGATAAGATCCTTATTTAGCCTCAATATGTTGCATAAAGTGCTAAATGGAAACTGTCATAAAGTAAAGGACAAGACAAGGGAATACAACCCATCACCCTGTGTGTTGTGTTGTTCCCTACTATACTGATTGACCTACAGGGACATGCAAACAAGCATAAACATGCCAATTGTTGCTTAGCAACAGTTGTCCTCAGATAAAATGTGCGCTGAGCACATATGACTGAAATTTGAAGATTTTCTGCGCACACACACACACACACACACAAAAAACCCGCCGTCTATGAGGAGCGCTAATCTAAAGACGAAGAACAGCCCTGCGGAAATCTGTGGTACTCCCGCACTCATGAGAATGAATCTTCCCACGAGATGCAAAATATCTCGCAATATTTTGACACCAAAACAAACGTGGGTGCCACCGCGACAGCTCGCTGCCGTGGTTGTTTGTGCAGCGCTGACATTCTACACTCATCCGACTGAGTCACAGCCACTGTTCCACAAGTGGCTCCTCCACTCAGGAGCCTTCACTCAGCGCCGCCTTTCCGGGTTCCTGACGAGTCCTGCAGCAGCTTCTGCTCGGCCTGTTCAGCCACTTTCAGCGTCGTTCGCAAGAAGCATCACCGCAGGAAGGTAAACGTCAGCTTGCCACTGGTGTTGCGTGGGGGCTTTCGTTTATGGACATTACATTGCTCTTTTCATGGCTTGACTGTGTATTTTACATGTTGGTATTGATTCCCACAGATCTGCTTCCGCTGTGCGGTGCATTCAGTCCCGCTGCCTCAATAGGGTCAGATCAGACCGGCCAGAGTGTGCACGCGTTGCTTCCTCTTCCAGGTCACTCCCTTCTGTCACACAAACACACCCTGACTATGTGTAGACACACACACACACATACACACACACGGAAAGCAACAGGTTTTTTTTTTTAAGTCAGTACTGTACAGTTTTGAAATGTATTTAAGTTGAGTCCTCCAATTTCTCCGGACATTATGCTTTTTATTCCACAAGTCATCCTTACTCCACTCATCCTCCAAATGCTGGACCATCAACACGTTAAGTGTAACTAATAAGAGGTGAACGCATTAAGGCACACCTAGAAAGATGTGTGTTGGAAGACTTTTTACTTTTGAAACCTTAGGGATTTCACTTTAGCAGCTTTACTTTTTAGGGTAATTCTAGGTTTTATTTTTTTAATTATAAGGAGTATTTCAACAGCCACCTATATTAATTACATTGTTTCTTTTGAAGCGTCATCTTCGGACTCCAAAGATCTGGGTACATCACAATGATATTTTCAACAATAGAAAATACATATAAGTTGAATGGATGTTCTTGAATATTTTTCCTTGATATGCAAACAAAACATCACACCATAATGACAATCAAAAGCTTTAATTAGTCAAGGTAGACTTGTTTTAAAGCCATCAGATATCACATCTCAGTTACAAAAACAAATGGGGGCAAAGGGACATTTCTCTTTAAAATAAGTTTTCCGCAAAACTCTCGACCATGAAGCTACTTTGTTCATTGTTTCAACGCCCCGTCTCGAGTCTCCCAGTTTAGACAGAACGTTCTACGCCCATTCTATACACCCGACATGGAATCAATACAAAGAGTGAGCGCTGAATAAGACAGGGAGACAAAGAACAACTAAAGCGCTGAGGATGTGCAGCATCCACAACCTCCCATGAACAGTATTTCCCAACTGAGCACAACAAAGTTAAAATATCATGGTTGTCATATTTCAAATCTTTCCTGTATTGATTCCCAACCCGGTGGTTCAAATGGTCGTGCCAGTTAGTAGTTTTTTGACTCTGGTGGATTTCTGGGAGTAGAGAGCACTTTCTGTCATTACCCTGGTCAAGCATCGCTCCTGGCTAATCATGTGGTATTTGTAGGAACTAGGTAGAAAGTTCACAGTTAAGAGAATCATTACCTGATTATGTCATAAATATGAGACTAGAAGACGAAAAATTGCAAAGCCTCCCCAGACCGAAAAACCTGACATGGAAATGAGCGGAAGCACAATTTTAAAACTTATTTTCTGACGATAGACTGAATTGACACAAACGTGGAGTGTGTAAATAACTTATTGTATAACTTTATCACCAAGTTGCACTGCCCCCTATAGGCTTAAACATACACCCAGGACCGCTGGCCACACCCCAATTATGATGTCACAGGGAGACTCTTTCCAAACGTCTCACTGAGACGCCGCACACGGCCATCGTGATTAGGGCGTGTCCTTTAATGAAAGGTTGTTGAAAGTTTCAACCCACGGAGGCCAGTGTTTAGCAGAAAAACACAATGTTTACATGAACCCCATCACCCAGAATATCACCTGCATACACTTCCAACTGAAAGCCATGGCATTCTGTAGCTGTAACCAAGCCATTATTACTTGGTAACCATTATTATAAATTATTTCATTACTATGTAATAAATTACATTTTTTACCCAAAAGCAGGAACAACCCTTTTGCGTGGCTCCACATGATATTAAAAAGGCTTTTGCGTATAATAGCAGTGCAAGAAAACCCATCCATCTACACCATACAGCACAAACAACCCACAACAGAAGCCCCATGAGAGAAAAGGTAACGCAAACCATCATTTAATCTGAGTTGTGCTACACTGGGCCAGACCAACTCTTCAGTCGTCAGAAAAACAGCCTGATATGCCAGGACCGGTCCATGTGTACAACATGACGGCTGACCATGACTCAGGTTCCTCCCAAGTCCCTGTGTGCGCAGGCAGACAGACGGCTTCCAGGGTCAAATTGTAAACTTGGACACAGTAAACGTCAGAGGAGGAGCGGAACTTATAAATGAGTCTTCTGATATTTGGTGGGAAAACAACCTCTACTTTGCCCTTTAACATCGCGTATCACAACTTGGAGACATGACAACACATCAGCACCGAGGGCACGTTTGCCAACACGTGCGTCGCGTTTCGTATCATGGAGCCACTTTTTCCAAAAGCAGCAGTGTTGCAGCGGAGGTGTATCCTGGGAGCAGGAGGAGCGCCGGGTTTATGGCGGGGGACATCTGGCCGGGCCACACAGGGGACTGCTTTAAGGCCGGGCCTTCATTAACGCCACTGGGTAGACGATCCAACTGAGCCAGGAACCTCCTGAGCAACACAGCTAGAGAACAGAGAGAAAAAAACACAAAACAGGCAGCATCTTAAAAGAAGGCAGCCAGAGGGTTTGTAATGGAGTATAGTTTTTCGTCCTTCGAGATTATTCTGTAAAAACTCAAATGTTAGGCGACCGGGAAGGTCCCGAAAGGGCGGATCCCTCCCTCTGTGAACCCTCTCACCCCAATGCCAAGTGACTTTCTGTGAATTTTCTAAGACAATGGATGCCATCAATTTCTACATACAGTGTGGGTTTGTAAAGCTCTTTGACACTGTGCTGCGAGTTAAGCTGGACGAATAAACTGGGTTCGCATGTCAAAGTTCTTAAAGACGTTTGAATCAAATCAAACATCCCAACTGAAGCTCTGCGATGCGTTTACCTGCTCACGCCGTGGTCGAGGCCCTGTAGCACTACGGGGAGGAGAAGGACATTTGATCCACCTGGTTCATCTTCATGTGGTTGTCAAGGATTTGGAAGACTTCCTGGATGTTCGGGACGTAGCCGGACTGCAGCTTGGACCAAATGGGAACATCTGTACACGAGAAAGAGGAGCAATAACTTTGAAACGTGACGGATTAAAACACGGAACAGATGCAGTCTTTCGGCATTTCCGCTGCAGTCCGATCCGACCGCTTGGCTGACTCCGAGATCTTGTTTCAAATCAAATTGATTCACTTGCAGCATCGAATGTGAGTAATCTTCCAGTCTTTGCATTCGGCTCAACTCTCACTGCAAAATCTGGCATGAAAATCTTGCGGCGTCAACCAACAGGAAATCTGTGGCGAGTTTACCGGAGAGTCCAAAATAGCACCGGCACCGCCTCCTTCACAAGGCAACACAGAGGAATGTCACAAAGACAGCTTCTGGTGTGATCAAGGCCTCCGGCTTTGTTCCGTCCCGAAAATTAGCCGACTTGACGTACCGTTGAGCACGATCTCAAACGCCCCGGTGGACAGGAAGTGAGTCTCCAGCATGTTGCTCAGGAAGAACGCCATCAGGCACGAGAAGATCTGGGGGAAAAAAACAAACAAAGAAAAGAACAAAAAACACACAAGTTCATTTACCAGGTAGAGAGGGGGCAGGGTTTTTGGAGTAAACAATACATTAGAACATAGTCACAATTTAAATTTGAATTAACGCTCAAGATTTTTGAACCAATAGTTGACCGTTAGGAGAAATATTCCCCAAGGTGTTCAAGGCCCCCTGACCTCACCTTGTTCTCCTGGCTCCAGGTCCAGGCCCGTGGTGTCTCCAGGCCCAGGATAGGGAAGGGGTTCTGTCCGCTCACGATCAGGGTGATGGCGAGCAGCTTGAAGTAGGAGAAGAAGTTACCTAAATACCTACAGGGGGGGGGGATTAGAATCAGCAACAATACATTTTTACGGCACCAAAATTAATCACGGAAGATCTAGGATCATGGTTAATATAGAGTCATAACTTCTCACAAATCACTATGTGTCAATATAAACTGTGAGCAAATACATATTTGTTAATTTAGAAATATGGAGAAATACTTTGGGATCTTCAGTCCCAAATTCTACTCAAAGCGGGACTAGCTTCTTTATTTTATTTATGTGGAACAGGAGCGGCGATATTTATAACCTTTTCCACTATCAAACGATTCTGAATAATAAGTATCCAATAATACCCAATATTAAAACAACTACCGTGTAAGCATCTGCAGATACAGAGACACCTGTACGGCCCCAAAAAAAAAAAAGCCGTTTCTGGGCGGAAACGTGAAGGCATCTCACTTGTTTAGGGGAGTCGGAGGGTAGTTCTCCCCCTCGATGCGGATGTCCGGGTACAACTGGCCGATGGCCCGAGAGTACTCCTGGAACACCTTGCTGTACCCTCAGGAAATGCTGCAAAAGGAGGTAAAACCACAAAACCCGGATGGATCCTTTGAGGAAATACTCGTGACTTGCTTTCGTAACCGGATTACTCATCAGTCGTCATCGTCTGACCTGTTCCTATGTCATCCACGTTCCCGTGTCTGTAGTCAGTACAATAATCAACTTGACCGGGTTAACGTGGCGATCTACACACGGGTTGACCCTCAAAATGGCCACCTCCGCACAGTTGATTATTTGACGTGCAGGTCTCTTTTATACTGATGTCCATCTATATCGGCCAAACTATCCACATTGTTTACGGGATATCACCAACTGCCGCTGTTTGATCAAATTCACCACGGCATAGTCTCACTCCGACGCACGGCGGACCCCGCCACTAACAATGCAAACAGGTGCACATGCAGGACAAATACATCGAATGGCTGTTTCTCATCAATTGTCCAGCCGAATAAAGCATCGAATATGGGAGCAGCATGGGATCCTTACGCAAAATATTCTGACGGATTTACCACTTTAAGATTTCACATTTTATTTTTGAGCACGGTACGCGCGGTCACCCGCACGCCGAGGGATTAAAGGGTGTAGACCGAGCCTCCGCAGGATTAACCACCTTAGCGCTGGCAGGCTAGCTGGCTCGAGCAGCCTCACACAGTTAGCCTAACGCGGCTAACAGGGCTAAAGCTAACTGGACTCCGGCTCTCACCAGTACTGGAACCTCAGTACGGGCCCGGTGTACAGGGTGTGCTTCCCCGGCTTGGCGGTCTCCGGGTCCGACGGGCTGCCGGAGGACAGCCCGGGGCTCTCCGGGGCCCGCTCGCCCTTCTGGTGACTCAGGCTTCTCCCCACGTAAACGTCCCGTAGGGTGACGGCGGTGAACAGCAGCAGGGCGGTCAGAATGCCCGTCTGGGTGTACTCGGCCATGTCGGGCGACCTCTCGGGGGCTCCGGAGGACCGCAGCCAGAGACCGGGGGCGGAGCGTCGGAGCCTTAACACCGGGAGCTTCCCAAAGCACTCGCCGAGCGGCGCTTCTCCTTTCCGGCGAGGGGAAGCGGCGGCTCGGAACTGGCGACCACGAACGAGCCGCGCGTAGTGAACGAACCCTTCAAAAGAGCCGCTCGACTGGTTCCGTTCCGTTCGTTCGTTGTTTCGTGACAGAATTACATTTGGTGTTGTTGTTGTTGTTGTTGTGGTTGTTGTTGTTGTGGTTGTTGTTGTTGTGGTTGTAAGCCCCGTCTCGCTCGCTGTGCGTTACGTCATCAACCGAATGAAATGGATGAAGGGTGGTAAAAACCGAACGAGTCCTTTTCTTCCTTTTTTTTTTTTTTTTTTTTTTTTTTACCGATCGAGCGACTCGTCACGATCCGAATCTTAAGAAAAGGGTCGAACCGCCCATGACAAGTCGAACGCAACGCCAGGACGCGAACAGCGCCACCCGCTGCCCCGGAGGAGCTCTGCGGGTGGGGCAGCAGCTCCGCAGGGCGGATCTGGAAAGACGATCCATTTGGAAGCAACGTCACTACCATTCATTGTTTGTGGCCATATAAACAACTTCATTTAACAGGACCAATGCATTTAGGTGAACGTGTGATTGATTAGGGAAATTTTAGGGATGGGATTTGGGCTTTTATGACCTTATCCAGTTTGAAGGGAGACACCCGATTATTCAATGTCAAAATACACACGTCTGTCTGTCTGTCTGTCTGTCTGTCTGTCTGTCTGTCTGTCCGTCTTGGTAGTAGGCCACACTAACCTCATTCAAGATTCAAGATTCAAGAGGTTTATTCGTCACATACATACACATGCTTTCATACATATATGCAGTGAAATGTCAGTGCAACGCACCCGGTGATTACACACAATATGTCCGAGACTGAACACAGTAGCTACCTAAGAATTTCGACTTGAGTAACTAACTGATTCCTAAAACGTAATGCAGTAAGTCGAATGCAATTGAATAAAATAAAAATATATAGAATAAAATAGATAAAGGGAATAGACTTATGTATATGGGATAGACTATTTATGTATATCCAGATATGTGCATTAAAGTGGCATGTGAATAAAGTGAGGTAGTGTTTGTGAGACATACAGCACAGTATACAACAGTACGGCGCAGCAATACAGTAACACAGAACAACCCAGAACACTGACACAGTATGTGGTACAGTCTGCTACATACAGTACAGAAGGTAGTGGAGCCTATGTGTGTGGCTCAGTGAGGACCCCTGGTGAGGTCAGCATTGACAGTTCTAATGGCTTGCGGGAAGAAACTCCGTCTCAGTCTCTCTGTTCTCGCTGTGTGACTGCGGCAGCGCTTGCCCGACCGCTTCCCCTTCTGAATTTGCGTCAGTGGAACACTCAGCAGCTGCTGTTTTTCTGACCAGACGGAGCCCTCTGCTTCAGGTGACCGTGGAGGCATTTACGAACAGCATCGAGCACTTTGTACGCTCAGCGAGGGATGTCACGAGACGACTCTGTTTGATTGCTGCAGATCTGTCTTTTAGGAGCAACACAGGGTCCATGAAATTTATTGCCTCTTGTTAAAAATGTTTTTATCGTGGTGCCTAGAGGAACCAAGGCCACTTTACACACATTTTCCCCAGTGTGAAAGAGTGTTAAATGTAGTGGAGGAAGAGGAGATTAAATGACACCATAAAAAAAAAAAAAAAAAAAATACACCATCCAGGTGTCACTTTGGAGTTTTAAAAGTGAGGCAGAAGTTCCAGAGTTGTGTTCGCGGTAGTTGATGCGACACCATGATTATCATGGGTTAGATGGTGTCATCTTTCATATTGAGGGAACCACGGAAGAGGTTGATTTGAAGTGGATTGTCTGTGTTGAAGGGATTTCTCCACCAGAAGCGCCAGAATTCCACCTGAAATTAAAGCTTTTTTTTTTTTTATAATATCCAGGATTATCCTCAGATGATCAACCTTCTGATTGATTGATCGATTGATTGATTGATTGGTTGATTGAGTGATTGACCCCACCACCAAAAAGGGCAAAAGTGTCAAAACAAAAAATGACATAAATATCAAACATGTTTTATGTTCAAGCAAAACAACCCAACAGATTACCACTTTAAATGATCATATTTGATAAACATGTTCATGATTTTGATTTGTTGGAGGACATGCAGGCGGGTGGTGTAAGGGAAGAAGATACGCAGAACAGAAGGTGTTGGAGGCAGATGATCCGCTGTGGGAGCAGCCTGAAAGAAGAAGAAGAAGAAGAACAAGAAGAAAAGAAGAAGAAAAAGAAGAAGAAGATGGATAACAATTGTTATCAGATTTTATTTGTGCTTCTGTTTTTTATTTTTATTTTGCATTAATGCAGATTTGTGGATTCGATTATTTACGCATCTTTCCCCTCCCCATTTATATTTAAAATGTAATGTATTTATTGTATTTCATGTGTTTGCGGGTAGTGACGCCGGCGACCGGCTGACACTGAACACCAGGTGGCGCTGTCCGCCCTCGCCACGCTTGGTGTACAGGGGTGGGATTCGGCGGCTGTGCCTGTCCTGTGTTCCTGTGTCAAACCAGTGCAGCAAGTCCACGGTCGCAGCCGCCATGAATAATTCACGCCCCCCGGCCTCCGCTCCTCTGTCACTGTGGTGAGGCCTTCGATCTGTCACACTCACCTGGATATGACTCCCATTTCCCCCCTCCGCGAGAAACAAAAGCTTGTTTTGGGCATGCTGACACGCACACGCACACACGCACGCACGCACCCACACACACACACGCACACACACACACACACACACACACACACACACACACACACACACACACACACACACACACACGCGCGCACACACACACACACACACACACACACACAGGCAAACTTTTTCTCGTCTTGTAACCAAAGGGACGGTACTTTACCTCCCTCTCAACACAAACTACGGAGAATAATTGTGGACATGTGGACACACACACACATACACACATGCGCACACATGCACACACTCTCCCTGCAGATAGTGAGGGGAAGAGGTGTATATGGATGATGGCAGCTGTGAGCTCTCTGAGACCGCTGCCCTGAGCTGAGTTGGATTAGGAGACGTCTCAGTAATGAGGAAGGGAGGAGACGGGATAGGAGGGAAGGAGGGAGGAGTGGGAGGGAAGGGAGGGAGGAGAGAGAAGAGGAGATGAGCATGAAGAAGGGAAGCAGGGAACCAGCGGATCATGGCAACATTTCCACAGACGGCAACAAAACGACAGTGTTATCCTGCTTCATACAGACCTACTGGCCCATATAGACCCACCTCAAGGACCAGTAGGTCTGTAGGAGCCAGTGGGTCTGTGGGGGTACAAACCCACTGGCTCCCACAGACCTACTGGTCCTCGAGGACCTACTGGCCCCTACAGACCGACTGGCCTTCAAGGACCTACTGGCCTTTACAGACCCACTGGCCCCTACAGACCTACTGGCTCCTACAGACCTACTGGCCCCTACAGACCTACTGACTCCTACAGACCTACTGGCTCCTACAGACCTACTGGCCCCTACAGACCCACTGACCCCTACAGACCTTCTGGCTTCTACAGACCTTCTGGCCTTTACAGACCCACTGGCCCCTACTGACCCACTGGCCCCTCCAGACCTACTGACTCCTACAGACCTACTGGCTGTTCCAGACCCACTGGCCCCTACCGACCCACTGGCCCCTCCAGACCTACTGGCTCCTACAGACCTACTGGCTGTTCTAGACTCACTGACCTCTCCAGATCTGCTGGCCCCTCCAGACCTATAGGCCCTTACCTACCCCCAGACCTACTGGCTGCTACAAAACTATTGGCCCTTACAGATCAATTATCATCTTACAGAGCTATTTGCTTCCTAATGGTCTACTGGCCCCGACAGACCCAATGTCCCCTACACCCCTAATGGCCCCAACATATATTTTTGTTTTCTACTGACTTACTGGCCTGTACTGACTTATTTATGTCCTACAGACCTACCGGCCCCTCCACACCTAAAACCTCTGCAGATGTAATGTCCCCTATAGACCTTATAGCCCCAACGGAACTTCTAGCCACAATAGATCTATTGACTGATACAGATCTACTGGCCCCTCCAGACCGACGGGCTACTGCAAATCTACTGGCCCTTACAGACGTATTATTATCGTTGTCCTACAGGTCCACCGGCCCCATAAACACCAAATGGCTCGGGAGATGTAATGCCCTGTTTAGGCCTAATAGTCCCTACAGAACTGCTGTCCCGTACAGAACCACTGACTGCTACAGACCTACTTGCCCCTACACACCCGAAGGCTCCTACATCCTGAAAGGTTGGAGACAGTATGTTGACAGCACCAGCTTTTAACAGCAGATGTCTTGTTGACCTCCATGACCTTCAGTGTCTCTCACTGTTTCCTCTTCTTTTAATGCTAGTTTGACGCTACCACATCCCCCTGGATCAACGATACTTTTCACTTTATATGTGTGTTCTGCTGATCCCATTTCCATACATTGGCCCACTCTCCACCCACTGCTCTCCATCCCGGAAGACTAATCCCTCTTTAATGGCCCTCAGCAAGGGTTCTTCCTTTTCCTCCTGGTTTTTCCTAACCCCCTCCGTACGCTTGCAGTTAGGGGAGAACTGTCACGGAGTGCCATATAAATATACCTGACATGACTTGATTTCTTGTGACAGGGCTATTTCTGTGTTTTCCTGTGCGCTACTGTCTCAAAATACAATGGTGGCTGCATCACAAGGGAGATCTGGGAATTGTCACTAAAGTCATTGTGATGCAATCAGTTCGAAATTAATTTGAAATAATATAAATGAGGCCGCAGTTGAAATTCAGTAACTTTACTTGAGAATGTTTATTATCGTAGCTTTGTGCCCGGGAGCCACGGCCTCCGACGAACGCGGGGAAAATCATTCCACACCTCGTTCACGGAAAACTCAACACACAGGCTAATTTAAATTAAACCGGCAAAACATCCCCCGCTTAATAAGAGTCAAATCCTCTGAAAAAGTCTAATGTTTTCTATTTGCAGAAAGAGTCTGCAGTCTATGCCTAATGGATTTCCCCAATTGGTTATTCACAGCCTACATTAAAATTTCCAATGAGAGATGTCAAACAAAGTACATGAAAAAGACCTGATTTGTAAACAGTTGAAGGCTAGGAGGACAATAGGTGCACATACACATGGAAACATCAAAAGAGACAAATGAAGTGAAAAACACAATTTATCTGAAGGAATGTACTGTATAGTCAAAGCTATAACTGACCTTGGCTGTTTGGAAGTTCAACATTTCAATTTTTTTAAATTTAATTTGGACATTTTCCAGCCCATTCCCACGAGATCGGCATCATGACGCATTTCCAAAACAGAATGTCTCAGAATCATTTCATTCGGCTGTAAATATTAAACACTGAAGCAAGGCAAAACCCTAGCGGGCTATTCTAATTACATTTCGACGTCGAGACTTTGAAGAAAATATAAATTGGTTCTCAATGTGTGTGATGACATGATGGTTGGATCCACGAAGTGCCGCTGCTTTCCATTTTCATTTTCAGCGGTCTGTTCGGAGCAGAAACTCCCCGTCAGTTCGAGTGCTGCAGGGAACCAAGTTCAGTTTGACGGACGGTTGAGCTGTATCGCAGAATCCCAATCCATTTCTGTTCAGTAGATGCGAGAAAAAACTGCTGTTTTTTTTTTTCATCACCCAAGGTAATAAAGAGTAGTGAAAGTGAAAATGACCTAGAAGACCTAAAAAATTTAATATACTGTATATACAGTATATATATATATATACATATATATGTATATGTGTATATATTTTCATATACTGTATTTATTAGCTGGTTCAGACACACCACAGTTATAAACACCATCACCTCTCGATCGTGTTTGTTTAACAGCTTTGTCTTCATAAACTCCTGTCGGTCCCTTTCATCGCCACGTGCCTAGACCACTTTGTTGCCACACAACTGCTTCTTTCCAATGCACCACTGTCCAAATAGGTGCCTGGGGAACTTAGTCCTGGGACTTTGTTGATTACATGCTTTATGACGTGTAATTGCGCTTGACGGCTGAGTGGTTTGGAGAGGTTTCCTAATGCGAGATAATCAAAGCGGGGGAGGGGGGCGGGGTTGACGTGATGACATAGATAGCAGCAGATGGATGAGGAAGAGAGTGTGGAACTCTATGGAAAAAAACAACACAGAGTGGAACAGTATGCGAGGAAGAGACACCATCTGTCCAAGTGCTAACTGACCACGGCTGAGGTTATAACGTGCTAACTGCTTGGCCCCTAGAGGGAACTCTGCTCTATCGTATCCCGATCAAAACAAATCGAGGATGATCCAGCTGGACTGCAACTGGAGTCCCTTGCTTACCCGAGGGCACTCCATCCTTAAATGTTATGTTTTAGCCCATTCACAGCTCATACCGCAGTGTGCTTCCAAATGCAGTCCACCTTCCTCTCACTTTGATAGGAAATAGTCAATGTCCTGGGAGACGGACGAAGCAAATAGACGGACACTGTAGATTCCTCATGTATTTCAATGTTAAGAGTGTTCTGCTCCTCACGGGGCCTACTGCCGTGGATGGAGGAGGGAGATCTCCGCTCTACATCATCATGATGGAATGTGATGGCTGGCCTTGAAGGCAGCCGGCACCCAGGGGAACGGTGATCTGCTGGAGTCTGCCGGTATCTCAGCCGACACTAGATGTCACCGTCGGCCCTTTTCTAAATCTACCGGCGTAAAGTGGCTCCAGCGTTCTATTTGGCGACACTCTTTAAAATGGGCATAACTGTAAATAATATTGTGCGTGTATTTTGATACGCAAATTACTGCTGGCAAAGCGATTGTGCTGCGATTACACAGGGAAGTAGGCGTGGTAATGGGAGGCCATGGGAGGTAAATATTTAACACTCTGGTGAAACGCAGGTCATCACATGGAATTATGACACGCTCACAATGCCCGTCAGCTGGAGACCGGCTCTGAGCCTCATAAAACAGCACAATGCATTGTGTGTTCGTTGCTCTGAAGGGAGAGAGGATTATATGGAGAAACTTGGGGGGGTGGGCGCCATGTCTCCGATCTCACAGCAGATAGCTCAAAAGTGGATTATGCACCCTGATATTGAAGGGACCCCATCGTAGAAGTTTACTGGGGGCCAAAAGATGGGGGCCACAGCAATCTATCAGCGGACCGAGGGGAAGGGACGCCGCGTCGGATAAAAGCACAGCTCGCCCCGGGTAACACTCCACAGAGGAAAAAAACAATAAGGGGGGAGGGCGTAGCAGCGTGGCGAGAGGGAGATTGGAGCCGAAATCCCCGGGGGGAAGCATGGAGGTCTGTTCCGGCTGGGTGCTTATTGAAGTCTTACTTTCATCGGTGAAACGGGTAGCGGAGGAAATGACACCCGCAGCAGCCGCTCTGGCTGCGTGCTACGTAAGTTCAAGTTTGAATTAGGATCAATCAAGTCAGGGAGAAAAGTAAATGACCACGCAAATGATCTCATTTCACTGGTTTTACCGATTATAAAGCAGGCGATTACACCTTGCTTTGTGCTGTGCATCAGAAAAGAATACAAGCGCGTGTGTGTGTGTGTGTGTGACAAGTTGCTTTCATAAACACATCGCACATATGGAAGGACGGGAAAAAGCTTTACAGACACCAACTGTTGTGATTTAGGCGGTTTGACCAGGGGTCAAGGGAGCGACAGTTATACAAACAGAGACCTGGCTGCTTCAAACATAAGAGCCAAGGTTGCGTGTTCCCGGGTTTAGAGTCAGTTCACGATCAAAAGCCGAAGTTAAGAAGCCCTAAAAACGATTATGGCACAAAAAAAACCTTGGTAGGAACTGGACGTTAAGATTAATCCCAAAATAATACTGTAAAAATAAATCCACTTCTTTCGCCGCAGTTCAAACTAAATTGCAGATGGATAAAAACTTTGGCGGGAAAAGTGACTTACAACCCCTCCTCCCGCCGCCAAACAATTTTACCGCTAGTTCGACATTCTGCTTAAAGTTGGAACTGGTTAACGATGACGCTTTCAAGTTCCACGGAAGCTTTGACATTTGCGGCGCCGTCGGAAAGGGAGCGGGCTGACGGCGCTCCGGCCTCATCTCTGTTCCGTGACACGGAGCGGCGCCTCCAACCCCACGGGGCTGGCGAGGTGGAGTCGGCTGCCATCTAATGAGGGAGTGCGGCGTCACGGCAAAAGCAGAAAGGGAACATATAGAGGTGTCAGGGAGAGAGTCTGGAAAGCACCGTGCATTCGGGAATAAGGTGCTAATTCAGCTGACGGGGTCGTTTCTTTCTCTCAGGTCAGTTTCTTTCGGAGATGCTTTGTGCGCGGAAAGAACAGAGTTTTATTATCAACCGATGTGTGGGCCCCTGTTATGGAAGCACCGTAATACATGAATGAATTGAAGCACATATTCACAGAGGATATGAAATGATTCCTTTCAATATAGAAAGTAGACGACGCCTACTATATGGCTGACTTAGTTGTTTTAGACTATTATATTGCATTTTTTTTAAATCTGTGCTTTTCTTTTCAAAAAATTAATTACTGTAACGCATCCAGGCAATTAAAGATGGTGTTATGGTTATCAATGCACTGCTTAGCTTAATGTAAAATGGTGGAATACGCAATGAAAAAACAATAAAAATGTATTATCCATCACTACATTCCCTCACAACTGTTTCTTATATATATATATATATATATATATATATATATATATATATATATATATGAATTATGTTACATTCTCTGTGAATATGTGCCGCCACTCATTTCGGACTTATTTTATGGTGCTTTCCTGAGAACGACCCGTTTTAGGGCCTGATTCCTAAAAAAATGTCTTCGGAAAAGTTGAACTTACCATTTGAACTGAGTACTTTTGAAACTCGACGTCATGAAAAACAAAACAACGCGAATAGATCATCCTTGATTGACACCATTTCAGAACACCGCTATGGATTGGAAAATGTGGGAAAATGTCAAATGCCAAATCCACATTTTTAAATCTCGCCGTCTTCGCATTTACGGGGACCGCTCAAGATGTTTCTTTCTCTCCTTGTTGACAAACACAAACGAATCGATCGGAAGCGTCGGTGCAGGATGAGGGTGGATCAGTCACGTCCACGCTGTCGGGGCCGCATCACTCTTTGTGGAGAAAACCGGAGCCGGAGGCCGGGAATTAAAAAGCAGACAAGCAGACAGGAATATGAGAAACGGGAAAACAGAGGAGGATAAACACTGCAGGGAGCTGCCAGCTCAAGCAAACAAACACACATTCATTCATCAGTTTTAGGGAGATGGGGATGTACAGTATGTGCAGGATGTGCATTTTGATGGATACAGACGTGAGGTGACGTTTTGTTAGTTTCTCACACAGAAAATCCAGATTCATGTCGCCCCGTTTGTGAGGCGAGCAAGATGTGGACGTTTTTTTCAATGTAATGCAGACGTCTCTGAGAAGGTAATGACAGAAAACAACATAAAGAAGACATTTGACGACAACTTAATTTCCCGGATTGGGTAATTCCAGAATCTCTCTTATCTCGTCGCAGAATCCCGCATATGGAAATTTTAAATATCAGTTTGGCTGACGCTCATATTTTGCCTCCAGATTCCGTCCTGCCGTGAAGGATGATTTATGCATTTCAAATTAAAAGTCTATTCAAAGGTTCTGGAGACGGGCTTCCTCTGTGAGAGGACCTCATTGTTCTGAGAGTAATTAATAGCAACGGTCACACCGGCACACACACACACACACATGCACACGCACACCCACGCGCACACATACCGAAGCAATGGCAGGTTCATTTTAATACAACTCATCACACAATCCAGAAGCTTGGAAGTCACACTCCCAGAAATTTGCATGTGTGTGTACGTTTATCCATCCGCGACCCCTCTATGATTAATGATGACGGTATAATTAGTGTCTGTTATCCTTGTTATTATGACATCGCTCTGATCAAAATGTTGTTTTTCCATCTGACTGATCCTTCCTGACCACATGTGGCCTCCATGTGTGAAGTGTTTGCATCAAGTGTCTTTGCATCAAACAAGCTCCACCTTACCTCCCGTTCTCCCGTTTGTGTTTTAACTCGTGGCTCCAGTCCAGACAATGTTCATTTCTCACGCCATCAATTTCGTGATTCCCCCCCTCGACGTCTTGCAAGTGTGAAATGGAAATGGGAGATGTTTTGCCATTTCACCTGTCATTTAGATGTCTTCCGCTTGACAAGACTCCATATGTGATTTGAATCTGGAAACACAGAGTGACGCTTTATTCTCGGATTAATTAGACTTGTAGCCGACGTGTCAGATTGCGTGTCCATGAGGCCTGCAAGTGCTTGGAAATACCAGGACACCACGAGTTGTGGAATAATTAGAAAGAAACACCAATAATTCCAGAGTCAGTTTAATTTCGACATCTCTTTTGGAAACGCTGCTCAGGTGTATTGCATTGAAGTAATCCTGAGCGAGACGCCACAACTCCCGAAAAACTTAGTATTCCTGCGCAGCCTGTAACTTTTGGCTCCATTTCGTCTGAGGAAACTCCCGGAATATTAATGATTATCTGCCGCCCCTGACGACACCTGCGCTGCGCTCGCTCCGCAGCCCAGAGCCTATGGCGCACAGAACGTGGATGGACTTAAAGTCCCGTGGGGGAGGTCGTAGTAGCGCTGCCCCAACGTGGAAGGGCGTCCGGGTCAAGACCCTGCCCTGCTGGGGGAGCGACGTTCTCATTCTGACCCCATGCTGGCCGAGTGAAGACCTGGGCGTTGACTCCCTACAATCTGTGCCTTGTCGGGGCTCTGACCCCTGCCAGGGACCAAAAGCTTCTGCTCCAGCTGCTTTACAAATGCACCGGAGGCTATTCCGCTGTTCCCGAGCCTGCAGGAGCTCTGAAGGTAGTCCACGGTACAGCACATGTTGAGTTTAAATATCACATATTGTATTATCATGCATTGTGTTTATTCTCCGTTTGGTGTCACGGCGCGTGGTCCCCGGTCTTCCTGTGTTGGTGTGTTGCTTTATGAAGTGCTTGTGTGGCTATGTGAGACTGTCGCCGTGACAAAGCTCTCCACTCGACAAATCCCTTCAGCAATTGATTTTCTTCTGCTACTAGCAGCCTTTGAGTCAAGCGAGCATCCTCTGATCGCACAGATGATGTTTTCCCCGATTCTGAGGGGCTTGAGCCAATGCAGATACCTTTCAGTGCTGCTAATCGTTTTCAAAGCGAGTGATTTCATGAAAAGTTCCTATTTTGGATGGAAGCCAAATCAACCCTTTCAGGACCCACTCCCACACGTGATAATCAATACAATGGTACGTTACGTTTTTTTTCATTTATTTTATCGTCTCGAGTCTTCATTTGCTTTCTGTGCGTTCCCACTGCGCAGCGGCCGCACTGGTCTGGAGGTCAAATGCAAGGTCTCCCCGCGAAAAAAGTAAGAGCCAAACTACTGCCACTCCTCTAACTGGCGCTCACCGAGGCCTGGAGAGTGTGAGCGCACAATGTAGCGGTCACACTGAATGTAGCCCGAGCTGACATCGCAATCTGGAGCCCGGTGCTGCACTAGACAGACTTTAAGTGGTAATGGAATACCGAACTGGACACATTTCACATCTGGGGAAGTTCCAGGCAGCTGATGCCGGCCATGGAAAATGCCACAATCTATTACGCCCCCTAACACCCCGGTAAGCATGAACACACACACACACACACACACACACACACACACACACACACGCACGCACGCACGCACGCACACACACACACACACACACACATGCATCCACAGAAGCGGGCCAGATTTGTATTTAAATTGGTATTTTTGTCTTTAGGAACATGCATGCATACAGACAATATTACTCAATTACACTCACACTGACACTGCCGGAAGGTAAACACACACACACACACACACACACACACACACACACACACACACACACACACACACACACACACACACACACACACACACACACACACACACACACACACACACACATGCACGCACACACGCACACAGGGATCAAAACTCTGACCGATTTCAATAACAATACAATTTGAATAACAAT